>NW_021941402.1:232500-331898 GCF_902148845.1 Salarias fasciatus | reverse complement strand
CTTCTACCAAATTTAAACTGTGGGCCTTAAAGTACAGAGAGAATTTCAGCCGTTTTTGGAGTTTACAATGGGTGTGTATTGGAAAAGCTAGAGTGGGAGAGTGGCAGTTAGAGTGCGGGAGGCTCTGAATTTTAACCAAAAAAAAAATGATTTTCTCGTCCGTACGGCCACATTTCTGGCTCAATCTGCACAATAACCCCTCAAAACGTAGGAATTTTTCTTGTGACCCGTAAAATTGAGTCACTTTGTCTCTATCTCAAACGGTTCTCTCTACAGAGGCATTTGTTTGAGGAGAGTGCAAAATTTTCTCCCATCCGCTCCAATGCATTTCGAGACGCCTGAATCCAAAACTTCACTCGTGTTCGCACAATCGCCGTGGCTGAATGGAACATCCTACAGACATGATTCCTGCACCATTAAATTCATCAAAGGCTTCTGAATCTGACTGTGTGAAAAATTTTTTCAATTTCTCCTTTCGGTCCCCGAGAAATGCCATTTCTTCAACCATGCGCACTCCATTAAAAAGTGCTGATTCACTGTCATGGCTGCTGTGCAGCTGGTCTCCATTGCAACAGACACACCTGTTGTGCTGCTGTAGCTTGATTAGTCTGGATTTTTCCATTAAGACTGGAGCTCTATTGATCCTCTGTTACTCTGACACTGACTCCACTGCTTCTTCTACCTTTTTCGACCTTTTTCAACTTTTTTCAACTTTTTGCAGTGTTTTCAAACTTTTCAACCTTTTTTAACTTTTTGCAGTATTTTTAACCTTTTTCAACCTTTTTCAACTTTTTGCAGTGTTTTCAACCTTTTTCAACCCTTTTTAACTTTTTACAGTGTTTTCAAACGTTTTCAACCTTTTTCAACTTTTTTACAGTGTTTTCAAACTTTTTCAACCTTTTTCAACTTTTTTACAGTGTTTTCAAACTTTTTCAACCAATTTCAACTTTTTGCAGTGTTTTCACACTTTTTGAAACTTTTTCAACTTTTTTACAGTGTTTTCAACCTTCTTCAACCTTTTTCAATTTTTTGCAGTGTTTTCAACCTTTTTTAACCTTTTTCAACTTTTTGCAGTGTTTTCAAACTTTTTAACCTTTTTCAACGTTTTTCAACTTTTTGCAGTGTTCTCAAACTTTTTCAACTTTTTTGCAGTGTTTTCAACCTTTTTCAACTTTTTGCAGTGTTTTGAACCTTTTTCAACATTTTCAACTTTTTGCAGTGATTTCTACCTTTTTCAACTTTTTGCAGTGTTTTTCTACCTTTTTCGACCTTTTTCAACTTTATTTCAGGGTTTTTCACCATTTCTTATTTAGTTTTTCTGCATTACAGTTTAACATTTTCAGCTCAGCATTCACACTTGCAGTTTCTTCAGGAACAGCAAATTTTTTCTAGTTGTGTGAATGCTGAGGCATTCACACAATTACATTCCTCTTCTGACTTCTTCCGCCGTTTTTTGGCACGCTTCTCCTCCTACAACTTTTGTCCGATTTGAACCATTCATATATCAAAATGTGCAGCTTTTTAAGGACATGGGTGCTATGTTCTAGCTTTTTAATATCTTTTAAACTTTTTGAAATATTTCAACTTTTGTGCAACTTTTTGCCCCATGTTAACGGATGGAGATTTTGTCAAACTTTGGAACCTTATAACTTCCTCAAATCTTAACCGATTTTTACCATTCAACTTTTAAAATGTTCAACTTTTTAAACTCTTTCTTCAACCTTTTCAAACTTTTTCAACTTTGTTCAACTTTTTGAAATGTTTCAACTTTTTAAAATTATTTTTAACATTAAAGTCAATGGGAAAACCCTTCAACTGACCTTTCAACTCCTTCAACTTTGAACCATTATAACTTTGTCATACTTTCACATAGACAAGTCATTTTACTTTTAAAACGTAGGCATTTTTGTCCTTTATTCATGTATGTAATATCATTTCAAGATCTTCTACCAAATTTAAACTGTGGGCCTTAAAGTACATAGAGAATTTCAGTCGCTTTTGGAGTTTACAATGGGTATGTATTGGAAAAGCTAGAGTGGGAGAAAGGAATTTAGAGTGCGGGAGGCTCTGAATTTTAACCCAAAAAAAAATTATTTTCTCATCCGTACGGCCACATTTCTGGCTCAATCTGCACAATAACACCTCAAAACGTAGGAATTTTTCTTGTGACCCGTACAATTGAGTCACTTTGTCTCTATCTCAAACGGTTCTCTCTCCAGAGGCATTTGTTTGAGGAGAGTGCAGAATTTTCTCCCATCCGCTCCAATGCATTTTGGAGACGCCTGAATCCAAAACTTCACTCGTGTTCGCACAATCGCCGTGGCTGAATGGATGATCCTACAGACATGATTCCTGCACCATTAAATTCATGAAAGGCTTCTGAATCTGACTGTGTGAAAATCTTTTTCAATTTTTACAGTGTTTTCAACCTTTTTTAACCCTTTTCAACTTTTTGCAGTGTTTTCAACTTTTTGCAGTGTTTTCAACCTTTTCCAAACTTTTCAACTTTTTGCAGTGTTTTCAACCTTTTTCGACTTTTTGCAGTGTTTTCAAAATTTTTCAACGTTTTTCAACTTTATTTCAGGGTTTTTCACCTTTTCTTATTCAGTTTTTCTGCATTACAGTTTAACATTTTCAGCTCAGCATTCACACTTGCAGTTTCTTCAGGAACTGCAATTTTTTTCTAGTTACTATAATGGCTTAAAGCTAAGCTAACGGCTGACTGACGACAGCTAAAGCTCCAGAAAGCTATGCTTCCGTACATCAAGGGTTAATAAACTCGGTCGTTATCGGATGGTTTAATTGGCTGCAAAGAGGCAGATGAAAAGGTTTTAACATATTGAAATTGCATCAGTACTCAGTGGTGACTTTTAATTTTAACAGTAGCGGAGTAGATAACATGGTGTGAATTTTATTCAAAACATAATTATTACATGAATTAAAACGTTTTTTTTTAACTCACCACAGGTATGATCAGAAGAAAAAGCGCACGCTGGGTTGGAGCTTCACCTTGGAACAGACCAAATTTACAGCAGCTGCGAGTATCCTCGTGAGAGTCTGCAGTATCACTCTGCAACTCTCGAATGCGGGTGGTGCGTTCAGGAGCGCTGGAATTTTCTAAACTATTGAAAGTAACTGCGGTTACACTGGCTTACACGTGAAGTATTTCAATGTGGTGCAGACAAAATGATCTCTGGCAAAAAAGTGTGTGTGGGGGGGGGGGGGGGGGGGGGGGGGGGGCACGTCCCCCCCCCCCCCTTTTTTGATTGATTGAATAATAAAGATACAAAATTATCCCCATACTACATGGTCAGATTATTACTAAATGACATTACATTCAGGTGAAATTGCCTTTACAGGCTATTTTTTTTCAACATGCAGAATGTTTGAGGTTCTGTGGAAATTATTCTGGACAGTATTTGATATTGTTCTGGACTATGACAATAACAATGCACATGCATTTACATATAGCAAGCATATTCTTTCACTCCGATGATGATGAGAGTATTGTAGCGTCGAGCGGCGACTTGAGGCAAGAAGACGAGGTGGAGATTGCTCTATTGCTCAACCAAGCTTTTATTGTAACAACAACTAAAGCAAGGGAACATTTAACACACCACACCAAGACAACCAGTACCAGCCCATAGGCCTCAGGTCCCCAGCACCCCCCCTGGCCCACGGTCCGACAGAAAATGAAAATAAAAACAAATTAAAACACGGCCACGGCTCGGCAACAATAAACACAACACAACCATAATGAAACAGAACGCAAATAAACACGAAAACACACACAAAAAGGCCCTGAAATGGCCCGAAGCAATCCCATTTCCCATAAGGCCTAGCGGCCTGGTCCACAGTCACTGGGGCAGCGGCCCCTAGCGCCCCTAGCGACCCCCGCGGTTGCTACAGTATTTAGTATTAAGAACTTGAAAACAGAGTAGATTAATAAATGTGCAATCAATTTGTGATTAATCGAGACTTAACTATGGACAATCATTCAAATAATTGCGAATAAATACTTTAATCAATTGACAGCCCTATTTAAAAGTTGTATGCTGTATGCTCTGATTCTGATCTGGGAAACATTAAAGACATTCATAGCCAGTCTGCTCGTCTTGTCTCTTTATTCATTCTGACAGTTTAACATGATCCTGTACATCTTTGAAAAATTTCATCATGTAGAATTAAGATCAAAACATTCAAAATCTATAAAAACTTTCAGATTTATTTAACGTTTTCATCAAACATGACATGATTTCATTGACTCAAACTTTGTTATAGATGCAAATTTCAACATTTTTTTATTTTGAACCTTGAATATAAATTTCTAAAGCATGTCGTATCAGAGTGAACACCAACAAATATTCAGCTTTAAAATTCTCAGCATGGAAAGTCAACATGACCTTAAACATGACGATCGCACAACTCTACCAAAGGAAATTTAACATGCTCAGTCAACCAAAAAAACATTTATAAGACTTTCAACAAAAAAAAAAAAAGAAAAAACAAAACAGATCACATGTCACTAGCTTAACCTGGTTAAAATTGATTTCTTCCAGTGTAATGTTTGTCTCTCAATTAAAACCATAGATGCAACAGAAAATTGCAAATGTGACACAAGGACAACTTTAATGTTTTCTCATCAAAATAATCATGAAACATTCATGATTATTGTGATCATAACAGTATTTACAGCGATTGGATCAGGACAAACTGATAAAGTAAAATACCTCTGTGCTCTGATGGTTTTACCTCTCTTACTTGATATACAGTATCATGATGTTTAGAGAGTTCTTTGAGATAAATGTTCATGGAGCAATGATACATGAACGAATGTACTTTTGATCATTTCTACTGAATGCTCAAATTTCTCCACATCACACTTCATTTTCAGAACACAGTCATGATTACTTCAGCAGGTGGAGTACATTAGAGTTCCACCTGATCATATTTTGGATTTTGACAATGTGCTGGACAGAAACATGACTCCAGTTTGGTGTGAATTCAAGTAACATGTTTATATGTATGTGTCCTGATCAGGTTTTTTTGCCACCGAGTCCGAGTTCGATCCCTATCAATTTGAGTATCTGCCAATTCCGAGTCCCTATCCGATTCTTTTTGAATATAGTAAAATATATACATTATCTATAAAAAAAAAAAAAACCAAAAAACTTATGAAAAGTTCTCCTTTTTTATTTTCTTAACGTCAATTCAAAAGAACACAGAAGTATGTTGCACATATTGCCGTCGCTCTGTTATTACATCTTTTTGTAGCAAGAAAATCTAAATACATCTCATTTAACCCATTAAAGCTGGGCACGCATTACTGCTTTCGTGTGCAGCAGTGGCCGTAGATACACACACACACATATATATATATATATATATATATATATATATATATATATATATATATATATATATATATATATATATATATATATATGTGTGTGTCTGTGTGTGTGTGTGTGTATTTTTTTCCTCAAGTGTAAGTGATGGTGATTAAATATCTGAGGAGTAAATGAAATTAATTTTATGTCATGTGAGTTAAAAGATAAAGATAGTTTACAAAATATGAAGCTGTTGCTGAAAAGTCTCACTTGACATTGACATTAAATGACTTTTTCAGGCTTTCTTCTGCCTGCTGAGATGTGATCTCTCTCCAAGTTTCAGGAATGTCAGCAGGCTCTGCATTATATTCTTTGGCAAAGTCATCATTGTACTTGGTCATGATGTATTTCCAGTAGTCTGAAGCCTCAAGACTTCCATCTGAAAAAATATCCCAGTCAGGGAATATGTCCCTGTAGTTTTTGTATGGATGCCATTCATTCTTTGTTTGACTGCAGCGGAAACGATTTTCACTTTCAACAGAAGATGAGCAGATGTCAGTGGAAAGTTTATCTGTCTTACGCCACCTGTATCTACGCAGACCGTCTGGTCGGTGTAATGAGGCCCTGTGTTGTGCATGAGCTTCTCCTCCAGCCTCACAGGGAACAGCACAGAATGGACACTGTTTGCCACATCCGATCACTCTCTTGAAAAGCTCACCACCAGGCTGAATGTGGAGATACTGTAGTTTGTCTTCAAAGGAGGTTTTGTGGAACCTCTCTGTCAGGGTCTTTTTCAACTCCTTCACAGAAATTGTGAGGTAGTGAGCAAACTTGTCCTGGTCAGCATTGTTCAGGATCATAAATGCTCCAAGTGCCTCCTGGGAAATGGTCAGTTTATCACCAAGGTCTTTGCAGATGTCCTCCACAAAGGTTTGCACATTCCCTCTGTTTTGTGTTTTGGCCTTTTCAATGGCTTCATTGATGCGACTGACATTTGTCTCAAGATGTTGATTCTCCAACTCAGATATTTTGGAACTTGAAGGACTTGAAGGTTGCTTCTCAAACTCAGATGTTTTGGAGGAACTTGAAAAATGTTCCTTTATTTTTTTAAGGATCCACTTCTTTACAAAGCTCTGATAGGAGGAAGTGAAGCTCAAATAGTCATCAAAGGCTTGCCTTGAAAGCAAATCCAGTAAAATGTAGTACTGGAAAGAAACTCGTGTGCTGAATTCCTGCTTCTTTAACATTTCATCCACAATAGAAAGACCCAGGTAACGATTGATGAAGTCTTCAACAGCAGGTTTCAAGCATTTGTTGACAAACTCTTCAGCTTTCTTCTGGCACTGATCCCGTTTATGAAACACATCTTTGAAATCAGAACAAAACTTGGCCTTGTATTTATTTAGACACCTGTAAGGATCGTTTTCTTCTAGGAAATCTTCGTGCATTTTCTGAAACTTTCTGGCTGTAAATCCACAGATGTGCAGTTTCAGAGAAACTTCAAAGTGTGTGTCTTCCTTAAGATCTTGATTCTGTTCCAGATGCTGGTCGATGGTCTTGAGTACCTCTTCGATGTAATTGTTGTGGTAATTGCTTTTTTGACTTTGTTTATTATTCACAAGTTTTTCACAAGTTTTGATGATACAATCAGCATTTTCTTGTGCAGCTTTGGTGTGAGTTTGAACCGGGATCACATTCAAAATTGTATCTGTCATTTTGTTGAAAAATTGCGCAGCTTTATATTTAAAATTCTTCTTCCCACAATCTTCCAGCCTTGTTTTGTTTAGTATTTCATGTGCATAACTTCCCCTGTGAGCAAGATTTACTCGCAAATGGCAAGAAACATTTTCAAACACATTTGTAACATGTTGTTGTTTAAAAGTCAGTTTGCTCACTGTTTCATTCCACATCTTGTTGAATTCCTCATCCAGCTCTTCATCATTCATCTGAACGTTTCTCTTTCGACATTTCTCAATCAGCTCACTTGCTGCTTTTTCAATTTCTTTTGTGTGATTTTCTTTAATTCTGTCAATCTCTGCCATCCCCTGTTTGATGTCCACTGCTGCTTGAAGCTGATCAAGTACAGACCTCTCAGTTTGGTTTCGAAGGCTTCTTGCACTGTTTTCAAACTCTTCTTTGTGTCCAACAACCAGATAGACATGACCATCTGTTTGCTTGAAGTACTGAGTTACGTTGTCAAGTAGTTTTGTCTCCCAGACAGACATCACTGTGACAGCTTCAGTTTTTAACTGACTGTGAAATTGTGTCAAGTCAGATATTTTTGATTGTGCAGCAAGGGTCCCAATATTAGAAATTTTGGTTTCTGCATTTGTGACCCAGTTGTACATTTCTTTTTTGAACTCCCATTCCCATTTGTTGAATTCTGTGCAGAGTCTCATGTAGGCGTCAGCTACGAGGCTGTTTCTGAAGCTGAAGAGAAAGTTTTCATGCTTCACTGCATTCCACAGACTTGTCATCCACTCTTTAAACTCCAACACTTTGTTAACAGGTGAATCTCTGTTTCTCAGGAGCTGGATGATGTTTTTCTTGAGCTCATAAACAGCCTCGCTGTAGCCTGTGTTGACTGGTGCCATTGGAGGATTTCCAGTCCAGAGACCAGGAATGTAGCAGTTCCCAGTGTCAGGATCATACGCCATCACATCAGTGAAGCTCTTGTTCTGCTCTTTCTTTTCCATTTTGGCTGCTGCCTGGGTCATCTCATTCAACTGTTGAAAAAGCAGCTTCCGATCTCGTAAGTTCTTGTCGTGGGCTGAAACATCAGACACGTTCTGGTGAACAAAGTAACATTGTGGCTTTTTGCCCACTTCCTTCATCCGGAGGAAAGCATGCACGACTATCTGGAGGATGTCCTTCATTTCTGTTGAATTCTCCATTGCAATATTGATAATGGTGATGTCGCTCAGCCCCACAACAAGTGTTGCCAGTTCATTGTCATGTTCATAGCTGTTGTCCAGCTGGGTGAGTTCTGGTGACTTCAAGCCTTCAGTGTCAATGATCATCATGAAGTCACACTTGAGCTCTTTTTGGAGCTCTTCATCAATTCTGATGAGCAGCATGAAGGCACCACGAGTGCATCGACCACTGCTGACTGCAAACTGCACTCCAAACATGGTGTTGAGGAGAGTGGACTTTCCTGTGCTCTGAACTCCCAGAACTGTAACAACCAGTATCCTGTTCTTAGAACCCACCAAGTCACTGAGCTGAGAGAGAACATCACTGACCCAGCTCAGAGGGATGTTGGAAGCATCTCCATCTACAAGCTCCAGTGGAAATCCATCAAGTAGCAGCTGTGCACCGAGTTTGGGCAGATGGTTTAACTGCTGATGTGATGGATGTGGTTTCTCAAGAGCCAGTGAAGCTTCGTAGATTTGACCCATTTCACGGAAGAAGTGTTCAGTGCCCAGTGAACTGTTAGAAATCTGTTGGTCAATTTCTTTGATCTCTTCATTGTTCTCAGAGTTCTTGCACTTGTCTTTGTACTGCTCCCTCAGTTCAGACAGTTTTACACGAGACATGTCATCAAGGTTAATTCGCATCCACTTCAGGAAAAAGCCTCTCTCTAAAGTGTTGCTTGATATTGCACTGATAAAGGATGTCATTGCTTTGGAAATGCCAGAAGTGTTTTGTTTCTGTCGCAGCTTTTTTTTCTTTAACTGAAGGTCACTTTTGTACTTCTCAATGTTTTCAGATCCAACTTTTCGAAGTCGAACTTCTTCCTTCTCTAAGGAAGTCAAGTCTTTCCATATCTGGCCTTGCAATGGCAGCTGATCTTCTTTGTACTTCAGGATGTCCCGAATTTCAGCAGTGATGGCATCTGCTTTTTTCTTTCCAGACTGATACTCTGGAGAGTCTTCATCCACCAAGATTCCCAGTTTAAGGGCAACCTCAGCCATCTGCTCAATTCGCATCTTCTTCTTTGTTTTCTCAACTACATGAGTAACTGCTTCTCTCAGACGTTTGACAAAGTCTGCTTCATTGATGTCTGTTGTCTTCAAAATGATGTTTTCATCTGTCAAGGACATTTCAGTTGCTACTTGTTCAAGAGCATCTAGACTGAAGTTCCTGCTCTGGTGGTTTCCCACTAAGAATATCTCTGACTTGCTGTTCAGGTTGGTCAGTAGTTCACACTCAGGGTCGAGATTATCAAAGAAAACAAAGACTGCTGCAGATGTTTGACACAAAAAGGAGAACTGTGTTTGGAAAGAGGCCATGTCTCCTCTGAGGTTAGCTAAAGCCACTGGGTGGCTGAAAATATCAATGTTTTCATTGCCACAAGGAAGGTACCAAGTTATCTCAGTCAGTCCATTGGATATTCTTCGTGGACTGTCTCCACAGTCCATGTTGTGGTGAACAAAGGTGTCATGGTACTGCTGAGAGCTGCTCAGGAGCTTGTTGAGGATCTCTGACTTGGACAAAGAGCACTCACCCAGTCTCACAAAAGAGATCATTGGTAGTTCAGACACAACGATTCTGTCTTCAATGAAACCTTTGGATTCAGAGAGTGATTTGGGTCTGTACTTTTTCACAATGTCTCTCAAAGCCCGCACCATCAATGTGCTCTGATTTTTATCACAATCAGGAAGCAGCAGAGGCACAGAAAACTGACACATGGACATTTTGAGAGCCAATTCCTGCTGCACAAAACCATCAGAGCACAGAAAGAGAGCAGTGATTATGTCGAGGGGGTTCAACATATTGGCTGACTTCAACCTGGAAACCAGATTTTTTAGATTTAACCCAGTTTTCCCTGATACACCACTTTTACTGTCTGATGTATATTTCACATTTCTGGCTGTTACATTCACCATCATCAGTTTCTTTAAAAAATACCATGGGAGGTCTGATTTGCACTTGGCAGGTTGATCATCAGTGGTCTTCTTATCAATCTGAAGTATCTTACTGAGTGATAGTTTCTGTGTGTAGAACTGCTCCAATCCCAGATCCTCCAGAAAGCTCTCCAGGTGGGTCTCTGTGGACATAAATTAAAAGGTCAAAATTTCTGCAAATGTACAAGTAGTTTTCCATTTGAAGACTGACATGTCTCCCAGCAAGAGTATTGAAGCACAGGACTGCCAGTCATGAATTAATTTAACAAAGTAAATTGCTTCACCAGTATGTTCTACTCACCAAACATTAACCGTATTTTATTTATAACCAATGACTATTTTTAAATGAGATTGTTGCCAAAAATATCAATCAAATGGCAAAGAAATAAGATCCAATGATAACATGTTGAAAGTGGATACTGAAATTGAATCAGTTTGATCATTAAACCCCGTTTGAAAAGTACAGACACAGACATCGATGCATCCTGTTTATAAATGCTGCAGAGTTGATCTTTCAGTTCACTGTTTTCGATGTTGCAACTGTGTTCACACTGAAATGTTTTGAGGTTAGTGCATTGACTTTAACCACTTATCTGCTTTTGAAGCAGTGCTGCCTGTTATTTTATGTGGAGGTTTCACAATGGCTTCAAGATGGGAATGAAGATAATTGTCATTTTAAACTTTTTTTCATGAAGTCAAACCTTGTTCATTTTAGCTCAACAGGCTTGATTTTGTTTGTTATTTCAGTCAATAAAGTTTTTGTTAGAGATAAAAAGTAACTCAAATTATAGAACAACTGTATCGGTGGAGCAGAAGTTATAATTTTAACCTGACAAGGTCTTGAAGAGTGAACTCTTGTTTCCAGTGTTGCAGTGGCGGATGGTCAATAGGGGGCGCTCGGGCGCCGCCCTCATCAGTCTGTGGCCAGTCAGTCTACACAATTTTAAGAAAATATAAAACTTTGAGTGTATAATTTCTATGTAAAATATACGTGTAAAATGTTATATTTTCAGCCTTGATGTGCATATAAAAGGCATTACATTGTTTCTTTTTCATAATTTTTCACAGTATTTCTGTATGAATAACACTTCCTGGTTTTGGGGGCACCGGGATACATTTACCAAGAGATACAGTAGGTGGCGGTATGCACCTAAGTTGTTGGTCGCCACCCGCCATTATTCCAAAGAAGGAGAGGAACTGGGGCGCAGGACAAATGGATTCTCAAACTTTTGACTAAAACGTGACTTGAGGCTGCATTTTAATTGGTGCCTTACAAATCGGGTTTGTGGCGCAGCTCTGTGCCACACACACTCCCACTTTTTATTATCAACAATCAGAATCTTTTTATTTCTGTTGTTTGGTTGTGTTTGGACACTGCTGTTGTCACTCATCTGCACTCGTGCATTTTCGGCTCTAACGAAAGTCCACAGTGGCAGAGTAGTTTGAGCCACACTGTTGAGAAGGATGGTTTGTTAAAGTGGAACTGGAATAATGAAAGTTAATTCTGTAAAGTCTCTACAAGTGCACGGTAAGAATAAATGAGTGCAATAAGTGACGGCTGCAATAAGTTTCATTTGTTCGTTCTCCCAGACTGAAGGAACATATATTTCATATGATCTGTTGAGGCATCTGCTTTATAGGATATTTTTGTTGCTAGATTTTTTTTTTATTTATTTATTTTCATTTACAACGGTACTAAATTGTAGTTTTCCTGATTTTTCAGTCAGAGCTCCATGTTTATCTGTCAAATTCATTGGTTGTGTTTGGTTTTCATTCATTGTTAATGAGACTGAGAATCCATTGTTAATTATTTTCGTTTAGTGGTTTAAATTTTCTTCTAGTTCCTGGATAAAATGTTCTTTAGAAGTGAAAGTTTATTGATTTTGATAGGATGTTCTTGCGTTATTATGGCATGTTATATTTGTTGAAAATGATCTCAAAATAACATTGTTGTGTAGTGCAATATTATCACTTATTGCAATAATTTCTGAGACAATTGACTGCACAGAAAATGTTGATATTACTGGATGTGTAAGTAAGCTGGTTACCAATTGTTGCACAGACCAATACAGTGAACAGTGGACCTGTGGATGTGGCAGACACACCATTTCTTCAAAATAAAACAGATGACAATGTTTGATTATATACAGTTTTTCTTTCTTCCTAACTCTGTAACTGCATGGACATTAAAGTGGCTAGGTTTGCAGCATCAACTTGCCTCCAAGGTAATTTGCCCCCCCCCCCCCCCTCAAAAAAAAAAAAAAAAATTGTCACCAGCCGCCACTGCAGTGTTGTGTGAATGTAATCGATTACTCATAAAAATGTGCAGTGTGCAATGAAACAAAAGTGAAATTCATTGAATAGTATATTCATCCAATAAACAAAATACTCCCTGGCATCAAAAGTTTCCTTTAAAACGGGCACTGACAAATGTTATATTTTAGAGTTTGTTTCTTAAAACCATCCCCACATTTTCAAAACTCAAAGCAACGATTTAAAACTGGAAAACAAAAACTTTCTCCCTCCCTGGAAGATCAGACACAATAAGGATGATCTTTCTTCCATAGATATTATATTTATTCAAGATTATACCAATTGATCTTTTTAAAAACACTGTTGGTCACAGCTTTTGTCATGATTTTGGTGTTTCTCCCTCTCCCATGTTTTTTCTTCCTTGTGCTTTTTTTTGTGGAAGGCTGAGTCTGCAGGACCAACTCCTCTGAGCTTCACACCTGAGATCCATTTTCATAAATACCAGTATAAAGACTCCAGCTCTTCCTTCACTCAGTGCCAGATCATCAGTTCACCTCACTTGATTTCATGCAGGCTGTTTAACATCTGTCACTGGATCTCTGTGTGAAACAGATCACCTGCTCCCCGGTTGGGAGACTGGAGGTCAAACTGTGATTCTGGTGACCGACAGGTTAGAGGTGGAGAATGTACCTGAAGCTTCTTGTTTCCGTTCTGTTTGAACTGGCTAGCTTAGCCACAAGTGAACAGGGGTTGGTTGTTTGCTCATGTGATCAGGCTGCAAAGCTTTATGGGAACCGTAGTCAAGACAACGGACTGACAACCGGGTGGTCTTTATTACCGTATTTTCCGCAAAAAAGGCGCATCGGATTAGAAGGCGCACTGTTGGGTTTTGAGCAAATTAGAGACTTTTAGGAATGCCTTATAGTGCGGAAAATACAGTAGTTTACTGCATGTGGTCTTTTTATGTTTGATTAAAGGTGAAGCGCCGTGTTTCATACACATAGTTTTCAATGGATGCAGACCTGTAGACTTCTTTTGAATGTGAGAATCTTGCTGGCTAACAGAGCGGGTGGTGAGTGTGAGATAAGACTCAATGAAGATGCTTTCTCGGGTCTTCTGTTTGACATTTTGCTTCGATGTTACTGTAAAGAAATCTATGAGGATGTGATTTAGGAGAAGAGACTGGAAATGTAGCTGGGAGGCTAACTGTTTGATAGACCACCTGCTGAAGGAGTTAACTGGCGACAGGAGATCCAGTGTTAAAAATAATTGACCTGCAGAGCTGCTGTTTGTCCATTTTCTGAACTGTCTTAATGTAAAATATGTTACACATATTCGGTGATCCATAAACTTTACACAACAAACAAAATATTTCATTTGTATTACCCGTATTCTCTTTGTGAACATTTAAAAAAGAGCATTTGGCTGTACTCTTCATAACTAGACCACACTGGATCAGTCTTTTGCTGTAAGATCTGAACACGGATCGGTAATCTATGTGGTTACATTCTCATCTGAAAAGAGCAGCTCTGACCACGGTCTGCAACCTTGGATACACTGGGATTGTGTACTTCACTGGAAACAAACTGCATTATCATTTCAACCATACACACTATTCACTCTTAGACTATTTATGCATTTGTAGACAATTTGAAAAAGAAGAAAAGACAGAAAACTGCCACAGCTTCTCCACACAGTTGTACCACTGCACATCTTTCCTCAACATGGAAACACAGAGACGCTGTTCTGAGATCAATGTGAAAACAATCCCAACACTGTCCTTCACAGCTGTTGTTTATTTGTGATCAAATATATGTGCTGCTACTCTGACAGTGGGCCACATGCTCATTGTTACTTTTGTTTATTTTGTTAGGACCTGCTCTTTTAACAAGCTCACCATTAACTAGCACAAAGCTGAGGATTGCTTGATCGTGTGACCAAGACGCAAAGCATCATGGGAACTGTAAAAACAATAGCCTAACCAGTTAGTCTTCACCTGCCAGACAACACTACCTGCTGCGGTGAACGAAAAGACGATCAAACTGAAGAGCAAAATTACATCAAATGGACCGGCTAAAAAGTATTCAGTCATTCCATGTAGTGAAAAACTGAACGTGAAGGAGAAAGAAGATACAATGAAAACATAAAAATATACACTTCCTGGTCTACGGACGCAGAACATAGTTTCTGTAACAGTGAGCAGAAACCCCCACTGCCAACAGTTACAAATGAATAAACACAAAAATTACCACAATAAGATGGACTCTTTCACACTTATTTCATACAGCATGTGTCATACTTTAACAGTAGCACATTTTCAGATGTCCATCTAGTTTATTTCACTTTATTAATTCAAAAACGCAACCCTAGTTTTTACACCAAAAAAAGAACTATATATTTCAGAGCATGTTCAATCACATTATATTATGATGCTATTGGAGTTGTACTTTATTCTTCAAAGCAGCCATTTTCCCAAAAAAGAAGAGTGATCTATAAAACTTTAAATACATTTAGGGATTTAAATCAGGATCAGGCTTATTTGGGTTGACTTTACAAATGAAATAGACAGATAGGTGGACTTTAGTGTTGACCACATATTGTGATGCCCCTTCTGGTGAGAATATCAAGCCACAGATTGCATGAAAGTAGAGGTCAAGAGCTTTGTTCATCAGTTGCTCTCATGGTTCTGGAATCTCTCATTGTCAAAATAGAAGCATGAAAAGAGACACCAAAGTCCGAGTTCAAAGGTTAATATCTTTTTGCAGGAGCACTTTCACACTTCCAGACTGACATAATCTTACTCCCCTGATCAAGTCCTTTCCACTGATGTATCATGTTCGGTCCTATGATTCAGTTTGAACAAAGTTATGGCTTTAGCTGTAGCTATGACAAATACAGTCAAATATCCCCTCTTTTCATTTTCACAAATCCCAATAAAGGTTTCACAAAACTTAAACAGTGTTTTTATGAATGCTTAGCGCCTATAGGATGACCTAGGTGAGATTAAAGAAGTCTATGTGTCGTGGATTTAGGTCTGGACCCGGTCCAACGTGGACGTGGTCTAACTGAGAAAAATACAGTCAAATATGGTTCCTTTTTTACGTACAGAAAATGGACAAACAGCAGCTCTGCATGCGATTGTTTCCCCCTAAACTGCTGCATCACAAGTCAACGTCAGCTTTGCGGAAAAACCCTCAAAATATGACAGTTCTAACTGAGAGCAGTGGACCAGCTCTATACCCTCCATAGGGTGCTCGAGGGTTCGTGGGAGTTGGCCAACCAGTCCACATGTGTTTTGTGGACTTGGAGAAGGCGCTCGACCGCGTCCCTCGTGGTGTCTTGTGGGGGGTGCTCCGGAAATACGGAATCCGGGGCCCCTTGTTAAGGGCCGTCCGGTCTTTGTATGACCGGAGTAGGAGTCTGGTCTGCATTGCCAGCAGTAAGTCGGACCCGTTCATGCATGTTGGACTCCAGCAGGGCTGCCCTTTGTCACCGGTTCTGTTCATCATTTTTATGGACAGAATTTCTAGGTGCAGCCAGGGGCCGGAGGGGGTCCGGTTCGGGAACCACAGGATTTCATCTCAGCTTTTTGCAGATGATATTGTCCTGTTGGCTTCATCGAACCCGGACCTACAGCATGCACTGGGGCGGTTCACAGCCGAGTGTGAAGCGATAGGGATGAGGATCAGCACCCCCAAATCCGAGGCCATGGTCCTCGACCCGAAGAAGGTGGCTTGCCCCCTCCAGGTCAGTGGAGAGACTCTGGCCCAAGTGGAGTAGTTTAAGTATCTTGGGGTCTTGTTCACGAGTGGTGGACGGATGGAGCGTGAGACTGACAGGCGGATCGGTGCAGCGGCTGTAGTGATGCGGTCGTTGTATCGGTTCGTTGTGGTGAAGAAGGAGCTGAGCCGAAAGGCGAAGCTCTCAATTTACCAGTCAATCTATGTTCCCACCCTCACCTATGGTCATGAGCTTTGGGTCATGACCGAAAGGACAAGATCCCGGATACAAGCGGCTGGAATGAGCTTCCCCTGTAGGGTCGCTGGGCGCTCCCTTAGAGATAGGGTGAGGATCTCAGTCACCAGGGAGGAGCTCGGAGTAGAGCCGCTACTCCTCCACATCGAGAGGAGCCAGCTGAGGTGGCTCGGACGTCTGGTTAGGATGCCTCCTGGACGCCTCCCTATGGAGGTGTTCTGGGCATGTCCCACCAGGAGGAGACCCCGGGGAAGACCCAGGACACGCTGGAGAGACTATGTCTCGCGTCTGGCCTGGGAACACCTTGGGACTCTCCTAGAATAGCTGGAGGAAGTGTCTGGGGACAGGGAAGTTTGGGCATCCCTGCTGAGACTGCTGCCCCCGCGACCCGACCCGGATAAGCGGTAGAAAATGGATGGATGGATGAATGGAATTAAGAGCAGATGAGTGCCAGGTACGTCTCTCTCAAGATACAATGTGTGGACTGACAGTTACATCACGCAGATCCCCACAGCATCCCAGCTTAACACTCATGACAGTCACTGGAGGAATACACTATGAGGCAATCATCCAGACATATATCACAGACTAAAAATGAAAGGCTAATATTTTAATTACTTGATATTGTAAAATAATGCAGATGTCTTTGCAAAGGGATCATCGTATTTATTTTTGTTTTGTTTTGTTTTGTTTTGTTTACCTGCTGACTCTGACATGGAGGCTGCTTTGCTTTTGGTTCCGCTTTCTGGTGGGTCAACACAACTGTTGGGGTCAGAGTTCAGCCCCTGACTGTCTTCAGGGCTTTTTTGGTCTGGTGAAGAAACGCCTTTAAGCAGAAAAGAAAAACAATTTCAGTATTTCCTCACACTATTGCAACAGGTGTGAGTTTTTGGTTCATGTCATTCTGACAATCGTAGAACTTACTGTCATTTTCAGAAGAGTCTTCTCCCCTCTTCTCAGAAACAAGTGAAGCCTCGGGTGCATCAGCGAGTTCCTTATTAAATGATAAAGAGTTATCATTACTTTACTCATTCACCAAGGTAATACATGTCCAGTAATTTCTTTACCTTTTCCTTGGAACTTTCTATTCTGGCTTCACTCTCAGTCCTCTCACACTCGGTCTGCTTCAAACTATCTGTGACTGAAAGTGACAGAAAAATAAGACATTGGTGTGAAAGAGTGTCCATCCCAATGGCATGAGCAAGTCTCTCTGAAGTGAGAGAGAGTGAAACATCCTCAAAGAAAAAACTTTAAGATGTGCTTCAAGTCCACTCTGAGAAACTGAGGAAAAAACAAACAAAACAAAAAGCTGAACTTAACATTAGATTTTTAGTTTCAGCAGTTAAGGGGAAAGTTAAGGGAAGAATTATTCACTTGCAGAGCTGCTGTTTGTCCCTTTTCTGAACTATGTCTTCATGTAAAATATGTTAAACATATTCGGTGATCCATAAACTTTACCCAACAAACAAAATACTTCATTTGTATTACCCGTATTCTCTTTGTGAACATTTAAAAAAGAGCATTTGGCTGTATTTTTCATAACTCGACCACACTGGACCAGTCTTTTGCTGTAAGATATGAACACGGATTGGTAATCTGTGTGGTTCCATTCTCATCTGAAAAGAGCAGCTCTGACCACGGTCTGCAACCTTGGATACGCTGGGATTGTGTACTTCACTGGAAACAAACTGCATTATCATTTCAACCATACACACTATTCACTCTTAGACTGTGTATGCATTTGTAGACAATTTGAAAAAGAAGAAAAGACAAAAAACTGCCACAGCTTCTCCACACAGTTGTACCACTGCACATCTTTCCTCAACATGGAAACACAGAGACGCTGTTCTGAGATCAATGTGAAAAAAATCCCAACACTGTCCTTCACAGCTGTTGTTTATTTGTGATCAAATATATGCGCTGCTACTCTGACAGTGGGCCACATGCTCATTGTTACTTTTGTTTATTTTGTTAGGACCTGCTCTTTTAACAAGCTCACCATTAACTAGCACAAAGCTGAGATTGCTTGATCATGTGACCAAGACGCAAAGCATCATGGGAACTGTCAAAACAATGGCCTAACCAGTTCGTCTTCACCTGCCAGACAACACTACCTGCTGCGGTGAACGAAAAGACGATCAAACTGAAGAGCAAAATTACATCAAATGGACTGGCTGAAAAATATTCAGTCATTACCGTACGTGTAGTGAAAAACTGAACGTGAAGGAGAAAGAAGATACAATGAAAACATGAAAACATACACTTCCTGGTCTACGGACGCAGAACATAGTTTCTGTAACAGTGAGCAGAAACCCCCACTGCCAACACTTACAAATGAATAAACACACAAATTACGCATGGACTCTTTCACACTTATTTCATACAGCATGTGTCATACTTTAACAGTAGCACATTTTCAGATGTTCATTTGGTTTATTTTACTTTATTCATTCAAAAACGCAATCCTAGTTTTTACACCAATAAAAGAACTATATATTTCAGAGCATGTTCAATCACATTATATTATGATGCTATTGGAGTTGTACTTTTTTCTTCAAATCAGCCATTTTCCCAAAAAAGAAGAGTGATCTATAAAACTTTAAATTTGGGTTGACTTTACAAATGAAATTGACAGACAGGTGAATTTTAGTGTTGACCACATATTGTGATGCCCCTTCTGGTGAGAATGTCAAGCCACAGACTGCATGAAAGTAGACGTCAAGAGCTTTGTTCATCAGTTGCTCTCATGGTTCTAGAATCTCTCATTGTCAAAATAGAGGCTTGAAAAGAGACGCCAATGTCCGCGTTCAAAACTTAATAACTTTTTGCAGGAGCACTTTCAAACTTCCAGACTGACATGATCTTACTCCCCTGATCAAGTCCTTTCCATTGATGTATCATGTTAGGTCCTATGATTCATTTTGAACAAAGTTATGGCTTTAGCTGTAGCTATGACAAATACAGTCAAATATCCCCTCTTTTCATTTTCACAAATCCAAGAAAGGTTTCACAAAACTTAGTGTTTTTATGAATGCTTAGCGCCTATAGGATGACCGAGGTGAGATTAAAGAAGTCTAGGTGTTGTGGATTTAGATCTGGACCCGGTCCAACATGGTCTAACTGAGGAAAAATACAGTCAAATATGGCTCCTTTTTTATGTACAGAAAATGGACAAACAGCGGCTCTGCATGCGATTGTTTCCCCCTAAACTGCCGCATCAGAAGTCAACGTCAGCTTTGTGAAAAAACCCTCAAAATCTGACAGTTCCAATTAAGACCAGATCAGTGCCAGGTGCATCTCTCTCAGAATACAATGTGTGGAGAGACAGTTACATGACGCAGATCCCCACAGCATCCCAGCTTAACAGTGTGTTTCCACCGGACGTGTTTAACACGACTGCATTCGCGCAACAAATGACACCGCGCCACGCTAGACGCACAAGTTTTGTCGCTGGTGTGTGAATTCAAATATGCAACACAGAACATCCTGCAGAAACATCACAGCCCTCCTCATCGCCGTCTCCTGCACAGCAGCAGTGGGCAGGATTCTTCTGTTTGTCCCACAGTCCTGTGTGCACCCCGCTGTCTGTCTGTCTGTGTGCGTGCGCGCGTATACTGACCTCTGGTGCGGTTTTTGTTCTTTTTTGTTTTTATGACTGTTTTTACTGTTCAGCACTTTGCGTGGTTTTTATGAATATGAGAAGTGCTTTTACAAATAAAGATTGAGATTGAGATGGCTCCGACTGCCACAATCGCTGCTGTATTTGTCATAGAGGAGTCAGCTCCGGCTGCGGCCGAGGTGCCGGCATCGCTTCTGGATGCACGCTGCCCTACGGAGGCGGTCTGAGCTCGGTGAGTTCCACTGTCTTCTGCAGGAGCTGCGCCTGGACGGCAGGTTCCAGCGCTACTTCAGACTGACGCTGTGTTTCCACCAGAAGCGGTGAACAAATGAGATTGTGCTCACCGCAAGCCGCTCACCTTGGCATCATGCCAACTGTTCTGCGTGGTCGGAGCCCTGCTGCCCTACGTCAGCACATCCGAAGACCTCCACGCTGATAGGCTGTCCTGGCGCGAATTCGCTTGAAAAGTTCAATTATTTCAACTCGAGCGACAAGCGTGGAGTGATGAAGCGGCGGGCTTAGAGTGCCGATCGTCGAGCGAAAACACACGCTTAACACTCATGACAGTCACTGGAGGAATACACTATGAGGCAATCATCCGGAAATATATCACTGATTAAAAATGAAAGGCTAATATTTTAATTACTTGATATTGTAAAATAATGCAGATTTCATTGCAAAAAGATCATCGTATTTTTATTTGTTTTATTTCATTTTTTTTTTTTTTTTTTTTTACTGACCTGCTGACTCTGACATGGAGGCTGCTTTGCTTTGGGTTCCACTTTCTGGTGGGTGAACACAACTGTTGGGGTCAGAGTTCAGACCCTGACTGTCTTCAGGGCTTTTTTGGTCTGGTGAAGAAACATCTTTAAGTTGAAAAGAAAAACAACTTTCAGTATTTCCTCACACTATTGCAACAGGTGCGAATTTTTGGTTCATGTCATTCTGACAATCGTAGAACTTACTGTCATTTTCAGAAGAGTCTTCTCCCCTCTTCTCAGAAACAAGTGAAGCCTCGGGTGCATCAGCGAGTTCCTTATTAAATGATAAAGAGTTATCATTACTCTATTAATTTACCATGGTCTTAAATGTCCAGTAATTTGTTTACCTTTTTCTCTGAACGTTTCAGTCTGGCTTCACCCTCAGTCGTCTCACACTCGGTCTGGTTCAAACCTTCTCTGGCTGAAGGAGACGGATAAAAAAATACATGAGTGTGAAAGAGTGTCCATCCACATGTTATGAGCAAGTCTCTCTGAAGTGAGAGAGAGTGAAACATCCTCAAATATAGAATGTTAAGATGTGCTTGAAGTCCAGCCACTCTGAGAAACTGAGAAAAAAAAAACAAACAAAACAAAAAGCTGAAATTAATATTAGATTTTTAGCTTCCGATTCAGCAGTTAAGGGGAATGTTAAGGGAACAATTATTCACTTGCAGAGCTGCTGTTTGTCCCTTTTCTGAACTATTTCTTAATGTAAAACATGTTCAACATTTTCGGTGATCCATAAACTTTACACAACAAACTAAATATTTCATTTGTATTACCCGTATTCTCTTTGTGAACATTTAAAAAAGAGCATTTGGCTGTACGTGAAAGCTACACTAAGGAACTTTCAGTTTTCGTTGATTTTGGCGGCGCCAGTGGACTAAAGCATTAGTGTTTTCCCTGACCGAATACTACAGTTCCCATGAGGAATAGTGCGTGGCGTCGCAAATTGCTGCTCCCGGTGGCATGCTGTCGGACTGAACTCGCCTTCATTTGTTTCCAGTGGCTGTGTGAAGGATGGATAGCGACAAGGTAATGAATCTAAATGAATCTAATGGTGGCTAAACAATGTTATATCGTGATGTGATGCATGCCGTAAAGCAGTTCGCACATTTGGAGCTTTTTAGAGTGCAGGGTTCCTACCACCCTCCTCACAGCTGCTTAGTCCAAATGAAAGCAATACTGACGCCCTCAGCCCGTGACAGAGGGGTCATTTAACTAGTTATAAGTCGAAGTATCATCACAAAAGATATTAAAATATTTTATTAAGGTTGAAAAGTTCCTTAGTGCAGGTTTAAGGGATCATGGTATCTTTTTTTTTTTTTTACTGACCTGCTGACTCTGACATGGAGGCTGCTTTGCTTTGGGTTCCACTTTCTGGTGGGTGAACACAACTGTTGGGGTCAGAGTTCAGCTCCTGACTGTCTTCAGGGCTTTTTTGGTCTGGTGAAGAAACATCTTTAAGTTGAAAAGAAAAACAACTTTCAGTGTTTCCTCATACTATTGCAACAGGTGTGAATTTTTGGTTCATGTCATTCTGACAATCTTAGAACTTACTGTCATTTTCAGAAGAGTCTTCTCCCCTCATCTCAGAAGTAGGTGAATCCTCGGGTGCATCAGCGAGTTCCTTATTAAATGATAAAGAGTTATCATTACTCTATTAATTTACCATGGTCTTAAATGTCCAGTAATTTGTTTACCTTTTTCTCTGAACGTTTCAGTCTGGCTTCACCCTCAGTCGTCTCACACTCGGTCTGGTTCAAACCTTCTCTGGCTGAAGGAGACGGATAAAAAAATACATGAGTGTGAAAGAGTGTCCATCCACATGTCATCAGCAAATCACTTCTCTGAAGTGAGAGAGAGTGAAACATCCTCAAATATAGAATGTTAAGATGTGCTTGAAGTCCAGCCACTCTGAGAAACTGAGAAAAACACAAATCACAAAAATCTATGTGGTTACATTCTCATCTGAAAAGAGCAGCTCTAACCACGGTCTGCAACCTTGGATAAACTGGGATTTTGAACTTCTCTGGGAACAAATTTCATTATCATTTCAGCCATATGCACTATTTTGTCTTAGAGTACATAAACGTTCATAGACGATTTGAAAAAGAAGAAAAGACAGAAAACTGCAACAGCTTCTCCAAATAGTTGTACCACTGCACGTCTTTCCTCACCATGGAAACACAGAGACGCTGTTCTGAGATCAATGTGAAAACAATCCCAACACTGTCCTTCACAGCTTTTGTTCATTTGTGACCAAATATATGCCCTACAACTCTTGCACTGGGTCTCACGCTCATTTCTTTCACTTATTTTCTTACTGCTGGCTCTTTTAACAAGCTCATCATTAATTAAAGCCGCAAGCGGCATTGGACGGGACCTCGCCCTCTGGCAAGGTGGCCTGACTGAGGTCGTCCTTGTACCTTGATGACTGAAGTCCAGGTCACTGGGAACCTTGCTCCTCCATAAACAACCATTTTCATGACTTGACCTCATTTCCTGTTGTAAATGGCCTTTTATTTTGAAGGGATTTTGGGCTTTCATTTTGGAAACGTAGTACATGCTTCCACTAACAATGTGTAAACCGAAATTATGAAGCTGCTTTGTTAAAAATGTCATTTTTTGCAAAAATGTGACTTTTATTTTGAAGGGGTGTGAGGCTTTTATTTTGATAGTCATGTGTGCTCCAGTTTAGCAAACACCAATATATCCATCTTGCTCCGTCACAAACATCCATTTACATGACTTGACCTCATTATGTTGTAAATGGGCTTTTATTTTGAAGGAATTATGACCTTCTATTTTAGAAACATAGTACAGGCTTCCACTAACACAGTTTAACACGAAATTATGAAGCTGCTTTGTAAAAATATGTCATTTTTAGCAAAAATGTGACTTTTATTTTGAAGGGGTGTGAGGCTTTTATTTTGATAGTCATGTGTGCTCCACTTTAGCAAACACCAATGTATCCATCTTGCTCCTCAATAACATCGATTTTCATGACTTGATCTCATTTTGTTGTAAATGGGTTTTTATTTTGAAGGAATTTTGACCTTATATTTTGGAAATGTAGTACATGCTTCCACTAATACTGTTTAACCTGAAATTAGGAAGCTGCTTTGTTAAAAATGTCATTTTTTAAAAAAAGTGACTTTTATTTTGAAGGGGTGTGAGGCTTTTATTTTGATAGTCATGTGTGCTCCACTTTAACAAACACCAATATATCCATCTTGCTCCTCAACAAACATCCATTTTCAAGACTTGACCTAATTTTCTGTTGTAAATGGGCTTTTATTTTGAAGGAATTTTGACCTTGTATTTTGGAAACGTAGTACATGCTTCCACTAATACTGTTTACCCCGAAATTATGAAGCTGTTTTGTTAAAAATGTCATTTTCTGCAAAAATGTGACTTTTAGTTTGTGGGGGTCTGAGGCTTTTATTTTGATAGTCATGTGTGCTCCACCAATATATCAATTTGAGTGTCAGAATAGTGTCTTTCCATACCATTGTGTGTCTGTGCATCAATCTATCCATGCATTCATCCTCATCCATCATCCATACACCTATTAAAGACTGATTTCAGGTGTATGGTGTGTATCAGGTGATATTTCTGCAGGGTGACAGCTGTTTAGATCATTCCAATGTGTTTCAAGTGTTGCTTCCTCAGTGGCTTGCTGCTGCAGGGGCACTGCTGCTTCAGTCATGTGTGATTTGTGGTCACGGAGCGCCATCTACTGTGTAAAGCAGGTACAACATGCAGAATGTTTTACAGCAGCTCTCAGATCAGCCCAGAGGCTCTATGCCCATATATGGCTTAAGTAGGTCACATGATGTTAGAGTGTGACTCGGCAGACAACCAGTTTCTCTTTGGTAAAAACAGCTGGTCTTGGCATTCCCGTTGCCCAAAATGAAAAAAACACCCTCAACTTTGATAGGCATTTTAGTTGTCTTTACATCTGTCAAGTTTTCAGAGCATTCAGACTTATAATTTTGACCATGGAAGCCTTAATTGATGAAGAAGGCGAGATTTTTGAGCAAAAATGTACAATAAAAGTGTGAATGATGGACTTCCTGTTTGATTTAGGTCATGGGTACGAGTAAGTAAGTTGTAGATCTCGATGAGACGAACGCGTGCATATGTTTTTTTTTCTCTGTACGACACTGTGAAGGGTGAAACAGTCCATATTAGTGGTTTTGAGTGAAAAGTGTTTTGAGGCACATTTGATTTGACAGGAAATAGCGGACTTCCTGTTGGATTTAGGTATAGGTATGTCTCTTGGTAAATTGTAGAGCTCGATGAGACGAACTCATCCATGTTGATTTTATTTCTCTGCGACATTCGTGCGGGTTGCACTGTCCATTGTAGTGTTGCAAGTGCGTTTTCAGACTTCAAAATTTAAGGGTTAATAAAATCCACACCCTGAGACTTTTGAAAAAGTTTTGAACAACTTTGTGAGAGACACTTATCCTCTTTTATTTGGCACCACTCTGACATCTCCACGACAAGCGGTCTCGGCGGAGATAATTTTTAAATGAGGAGTCATTTTCGGCTGATTTTCATCAAATTTGACATATAACTTGAAATAGCGGACTTCCTGTTGGATTTAGCATAAAAATATCAGATCTTTTTTTGTAGATCTCAAGGAGACGAACGCATGAGAGTTGGTTTGATTTCTCTGCGACATTCCTGCGAGTTACGGTGGGCTTTTTTCACGTTTCTAGGTGGCGCTAGAGAGCGGATATTTTTCAATTGGATAAAATGTTTCGCCGGTCCAGAGGTGTCTGCCAAATTTGGTGAGTTTTTGAGCATGTTTAGGGGGTCAAAACTGCGTTTAAAGACGGTGTCAGTATAATAATAATAAGAAACGAACGAAGAACAATAGAGGCCTTGCCCTCAGGCAAGGTGGCCTCAGTTGAGGCCACCTCGCCCTCGGGCTCGGTCCCTAATAATAAGAAACGAACGAAGAACAATAGAGGCCTTGCCCTCAGGCAAGGTGGCCTCAGTTGAGGCCACCTCGCCCTCGGGCTCGGTCCCTAACTAGAATTTGGCACTCAGTGAGCGCAGACCTCCGCCACAGGTCAAATCAGTCACCAAGCCACGCCGCATGCCGCACGTCCCCTGTCGGCGGGACTGCCCAACTATCTGAAAGACTGCCCTATCTCTCAATGATAAAGAATCCTTTAAAAAATTCCTGGTTCCAGACAGTGATCCGGATCATCACCAAAATTTAATCGATTCTAAGTTAGCCCAAGACCCACCTTTCCACAAAGTTTAATTGCAATCCGTCCATTACTTTTTCCATAATGTTGCTAACCGACCAACCAACCAACAAACCGACATGATTCCATAACCTCCTGGCAGAGGTAACTATGCACAAATCCGAGATTGCTTGATCATGTGACCAAAGCACAAAGCATTATGGGAACTGTCAAAATGATGGCCTAAGCGGTTAGTCTTTGCTTGCCAGACAGCACTACCTGCTACAGTGAACGAAAAGACGATCAAACCGAAGAGCAAAATTACATCAAATGGACCGACTGAAAAATATTCCGTATAGTGAAAAACTGAACGTGAAGGAGAATGAAGATAGGATGAATCCATCAAAACATACACTTCCTGGTCTACGGACGCAGAACATAGTTTCTGTGACAGTGAGCACGAACCCCCACTGCCAACACTTACAAATGAATAAACACACCAATTACCACAATACGATGGACTCTTTAACACTTATTTCATACAACATGTGTCATACTTTAACAGTAGCTCATTTTGAGATGTTTATTTGGTTTATTTTACTTTATTCATTCATAAACACAATCCTAGTTTTTACACCAAAAAAAGAACTATATATTTCAGAGCATGTTCAATCACATTATATGATGTTACTATTGGAGTTGTACTTTTTTCTTCAAAGCAGCAATTTTCCCAAAAAAGAAGAGTGATCCATAAAACCTTCAATACATTTAGGGTTGAAATCAGGATCAGGCTTATTTGGGTTGACATTACAAATTAAATTGACAGACAGGTGAATTTTAGTGTTGACCACATATTGTGATGCCCCTTCTGGTGAGAATGTCAAGTCACAGATTGTATTAAAGTAGAGGTCAAGAGCTTTGTTCATCAGTTGCTCTCATGGTTCTAGAATCTCTCATTGTCAAAATAGAAGCTTGAAAAGAGACACCAAAGTCCGAGTTCAAAACTTAATATCTTTTTGCAGGAGCACTTTCAAACTTCCAGACTGACATGATCTTACTCCCCTTGTGGCAGAACGAGTGGTGGGATGGACAGAAAGCAAACCAAAGACAACGCCACCTGGGGACTTGCACCAGGATCTCAAAAAAAAAGAAAAGAAAAAAAAATTCCCCAAAAAGAAACCAAAGACCTGCAGGTTCCAATAATCCACTGGAACCAAGGACGTGATTCCAAATTAAAACACTCTTTATTAAATCCTAAAAGTTAAAAGCAGCAGACTAACTCAAAATTAACTAGGGGTTGAGGCCTGTGAAACTAGCATCATCGCCCCCTGCTGGAATTTCCCTGGAATTACAGCTTTTTTGCACTTCCGCATTATCTTCATGTTTTATGAGCGGAGGTTGGCGTTTGGCTCCTCGTCTGTCCACTCCAGTGTTGCTATGACTCCCTTTTTGCTCATCGAACCTGTCTCTGTGTGTCAGCTCTGGGGTTCAAACGAGACCAACCATGACATTATATCCAAACCTCTCATTCAACAAGTCGACATTCAGTCAAAGCCCAACGTATTAGACATCTCTCGTATTCAGGTTTGCAAGCAGAGGGGGTTGTGATTGTGAGATAAGGCTCAATGAAGATACTTCCTCTGGGTCTTTTTTTTTTTGACATTCTGCTTTGATTTTACTGTAAAAGAATATATGAGGGTGTGATTTAGGAGAAGAGACTTGAGCTGTAGCTGGCAGGCTGACTATTTTGGAGACCACGAAGGAATTCAGGCATGAGAAACAGAAGTCGAACAGACCTCTGTTGAAAACACTTTGGACACCCCTGCTGTCATCCAACATACTTGACTTACTTGTTTCAGCTGTTGTCGTGGCCGGCCTGCTTTGTCTTCCATCTCTCAGCTGTGCAGAAACATGGAGGGAGTAACACACTGCTGGCTTCAGGTTGCTGAGTGTTACACTGATGGTGTCTGTGGTCACTTGTTGATCAGTCTCTCCCTCGGTGGAACAGGTCACAGTAAAACTCTCCACTTCATCAGCAGGAGTGTCCCACTGCAGAGACAGTGACTCACTGCTGATGTTAGAGACTGTTATCTTGACTGGACGGATCCGCTCTGAGACAATAACAGAGAAATATTTCACAGATTAAAAATAAAACAGTGTCATGTTTTTACCCATCCAAATTTTAAAATAATGAAATTGCAATGTGGGGTGATGTGGCTGTTTGTTCTGTACTCCTGTAACTTACTGTCATATCGAGAAGAGTCTTTTTTATTCTTCTCAGGACCAAATGCACTACAAGGTGCATCAGAGGAATCCTTGTTCAAGACAAACAAACAAAAAACATCACTACTTGAACTATTCTTTCACCACAGCAGTTAAGGTCTGATAGGATTCTGTTTCCTTCTACTTTTCTTACCTTGTCCTCTGAACTTTCCATCCTGGCTTCACTCTCAGTCCTCTCACACTCGGGCTGGATCAAACTGCCTCTGACTGAAGTAACAGAAAAAAAGACATTCAGTGTGAAGAAGTGTCCATCCCATGACTTGAGAAAGTCTCACTGAAGTGAGAGAGTCAAACATCGTCACATAGAGAGTGATCAGATGAGAAGCATACATAGATAATGCTTCAAGTCCAGCCACTCTGAGAAACAGAATAAAATCCTAAAAATCTGTCACTTTTAATGAAGATCACAGTAGTGCCAGGTACAATGGCTTAAGAGACAGATACATTACACAAAGCAACTCAGCTTCACACAGGAAATTTACTAAAGGCCAACATTATGAAATTCACATTTTCAAGTTTGATTGTTTAATTATTGAGCACTGTGAAATCTTACAGTTTTCAGAAGAGTCTTTTTCCCTCATCTCAGGACCAGTTGAAGCCCCCGGTGCTTCAGAGAGCTCCTTATTAAATGAGAAAAAGTGAATCATTACTTTAAATCTGAATTTGATATGGCATTAAATTATTCCTGATACAGTTATGTTCGGCAGTAGTTTGCTTACCTCTTCCTCTGAGCTTTCCATCCTGGCTTCACTCTCAGTCCTCTCACACTTGGGCTGGATCAAACTACCGCTGACTGAAAGTCACAGGAAAAAATAAAACACATTCAGTGTGACAAAGCACACATCCACATGGCAACTGAAGTCAAGATTGAATAAGTAGAACGTCAAGAGTGGAAGAAAATCTGTCGTTTAATGTTTTGTTTTTTGTTTTTTTTTTTAAGTAATAAAACTGTAACCTATGAGCTTGAATTGTCCATGGTAAAGTAGCTCCTTCTTGTCTGCCAGGAGTTGATGTGAATGAGGATTGCAGTTGATGGAGAAACTTTTAAATCATGTCCCACACCCATCCTGTCAGTTGTTTTTCCTCTGCTTGCTAAATACTTTCACTTTCCTATTTAGAGCAGCACAAAAATGACTTGAGCCAAGATAACAGTACTTACAATAACAGGAAAAATGGTTGCTTTCTTGGCACTGATTAGACAATTTTCCTTTGTAACAACAAACCAGCACTCTGTGTCATGTACTTTTGAGGCTTTAAGAGTCAAAGTGACCTTATCAACTGTGTCGCACTTTCCATATATACACTTACATGTGAAAGAAGATTATCCAAAATTTAAAGAAAAAAGTATTAAATTGTAATTCATATTCAGATTTGTATATTTCTTCTCTGATAATGAGCATTGATAAGCACTTTCAACTTACAGGAAGTATTCCCAGAGCCTGCCTTTGTGGAATTTAAATATTTTCCATGTGCCAGTGTGGGTTTTACACAAGTAGTGAGGTCAAAAAATGATGTGCTGGACCATTAAATGTTAATATCATCGCATGTGCTTCTCTCCTGACATCTGCTCTCAGGAGTTCATTGAAAATATCTTTTTCTCTGTGGACGTGAGACCAAAATCTGATTTGGAAATGAGGAGTGCAAGATTAAACTGTTTGCTGAGCCAAGTTACCATTTCTGCTGACTGTGACTGATGAGAAAGTGGAGACTTTTTCTGTCATAATGGCAACACGTTATATTCAGCTGTGGCTGCGTACCCACCCCAGTCAACCTTACTTTTTTTTAACATTTTCTCTCAGAATCTTGTTTTACTTCATCAAAAAATATTAAGATGAATCTTTTTAACATGTCTGTACATTCAGTTTGCTGTCTTATTTCCTGTCTTAAAAATGATCCTTCAGCAGAAAACTTATATTTGATTCAGTTTGAAAAAAAAAAAGTTGTTGCAGAATCACATTAACTCCTACATAGTGGGTCAGAATTGGGCTTCAAAGTCCCGCTCCAATACTCTATTGTAGTGATTTTAAAGTGGCGTCAGGAGTATTTAAATTGTGATAACGAAGGTTTTAGCTGAAATCACAAAAGCTGTGCTATTTTCCGGGCCTCTGTATCTGCAGAGCTCCAGGAGCTCATTATCAGTTCCCCTCTGGGTTGTGGGCGGAGTCAGCGCTGCTTCGCTGCTGGAGACCGCCACCCTCCACTTCTCTTGCTGAAAGCAGTGTTGCCAACTTGGCGACTTTCTCACTAAATCTGGCGACTTTCCAAAGCTTCTTGGCGACTCGCGACAAACCTAGCAACTTTTTAGACGGACGTCTTGTTCTGCAGTGGCTGTCCTCAATGAGAAGTGCGGGTGCTGCGTGAGCCCCTCCCCCGTCCCAAAGCACTCGCAAGCGGTCACACTCAGGACTCCCTGCTGCAGTCAGAGCAGAGAGGAGACCCAAACCACTCCGCCTCCACACTTCTAATGAATCGCGTGTGCGCAAATCCGCCGCTGCGCCCCCTGGGTCACAGAGCAGGATGTAAATGTTTCTTCACTGTCACACACACACACAAAAAAAAAAAAAACAAGAATCAACAGAAAAAAGTTTATTTGTAGTTCTAAACATATTTAGAGTGCTTTTTGAATCACTTTTTGCCTCTCCCACGACATTATTCCGCTGTCCTATAGCGTCCATTACAATTACATGCAAATTGCCAATTATGCAAATTGGTGATGACGTCATCTAGTGACTTCTAGCAACTGTTGGAACAGCCAATACCTACTTCATGTTTAGGTTCGTGTGTGTATGTGAACTCATAGAGTTCACTGAAAAAAAGGTGCTATATAAAACCAGTGCACTACTACATATAAAGTATATTTATCAAATATTTAGAGAAATAAAGTGTGAAGTTGTAATTCATTTTAAGATTTGTACGTTGTCTAACAGTGAGCATTGATGAGCTCTGTCACTTCACAGCAAATTCGCCAAGAGCCTTTCTTCATGGAGTTTGTATATTTAACATGTGCCACTGGAGATTTCGCACAAGCACTTTAGCCAAAAAAATTACCTGCTGGAGTTCTAGAATTAAATATCAGTATCCAGCGGCAGAGCAGGGGTCCCAGCCCAGGGGGTGCGAAGCAATTCACTATGGGCCCTTGTGGCCGAAACATCCCCATTAAAACATAATTAAAAAAAAAATGCCGCAGATAATGTAATGTGCAATGTACGTAAATGTACTACACTGTTTGGTTCAGACACACCTCTTTCTTTTAGCTTTTAACATTTTCAATATTTTTTATTATTTTTATAAAAATGTGATTGTTTTTCTCAATAGCTCCCAGGTTATTTGACTCATTGACTCCAAATCACTTGTGAATCACATTACTGTAGTGTCTATTTCAGACACACCTCTTTGTCTATATATATATATATATATATATATATATATATATATATATATATATATATATATATATATGTATATATATATATATATATATATATATATATATATATACATATATATTAGGGGTGTGAATCTTTGACCCACAAAACGGTTCGATTCGATCTCGATTCACAGGCTACGATTCGATTCAAGGGCGATTCATAAAAAATATTTAGCGATTCAATTCGATCCAATCCGATCCGATTCGGTTCGATACAAATTGACAATTTAATGTAACTCTCAGGCACTCTGTAACTAAGAGAGAAAAACAGAAATTAAACTTCAAAACAGCTTTTGTTTATTTATTTTTTCATTCAGAGTAAACCAAAACAGACTTCAACAACTACAGTAATTTCAACAACTTCAAACTCTGCCTGTACTTAAAATACAATCCCAATGAAAAAACTAAGGTATAAAAAAACAGATTAAAAAAAATAAATTATTACAAAATAAAATACATAAATATAATGTCTATAAATAAATAAATATAATATGTTAATATAAATAAATTAAATGATGATAAATATAAATAAAAAATGGCCCGCGAACAATCATATCTGGCCAACCAGATGATTTTAAGAATCTGAGACACCTGCTTCACAGAGGCAGTAACGCCATCAATTAACCTGTCAGTATCAGCTCCTCCTAAACCGCCTTCATTACCTATGAAACACCTGAAACCCTCTGATTCAGTGAACAACCTGCCACTGTGCTGCGTTCAGGGACACTTCGTAAAAGCGCCCTGCTGTGAGAAGTCGCAGTCAGAGGTTAGCTTAGCTGTTAGCCACCGACGAATGAGCTGGACTTGAATGATTCTTTCATGCTTCAACATCAGTCGACGGGACGCATCTCAATTTCTGGGTGGAAAGAAGATTTAAACTCGAGACAGATCGGTAAAGGTGTTGTTGATGGACAGTTCGGTTCTGAGAGTAAGTATGTGAGTAGCAGCGGCTCGGAAAGAACGAGGGAAACACTGTTCTGGTAGGTTTAATTTTTGGGTTTAGCGTGGCTGTTTACTTTTCTGCTTGTTGTTTTATCTACATCTTGTTGCTCAGTGATCATCGTGTTGCTCTTGGATGCAGCAGGTGACGGTCGCTCAGTTGTGAGGCGTTCAGGTTCCAAAGTCACAATCAGGCTCTTTTCAGATCAGAGATAAAGCAGTAACATGGCGGCGACGTGAGACGCCGTTTTGCGCCGGAGGCAGCGTTTATGTATACATACTGGGCACAACATGTACTTGAATTTAAAAAACCGATGCGCGGGCATAAGTCCGGGCCATCGGACGGTTCTTAATGCATCTGGACCGATCTCGGCTCCGTGGTCCGATCCACTCGGATCTTTTATGTTGCAAAAAGATAACCGATCCAAAATCGGTTATCGTTACAAACCTAATGTATATATATATATATATATATATATATATATATATATATATATATATATATATATATATATATATATATATATATATATATATTAATGGTTGTAAGAGAAATGCAGTATTTCAGATCAATATCTCCCAGTTTATTTGACCTATTGACTGAAAAGCAGCATTAGGTCAAGCTTTCCTTAATTTACTTTGTTATTCAGCTTAGTTTTTTGTCAACATTATTCATGCATCTTCTATTTATTATGAATAAGGTTGCGATCAATGTTTGTTTTACAATCCTCTCGGTTTCCCTTTTACCGTAATGCGTAAAATATGTGCGCACTGCTAAATAGTAGTAGTGTAGATCTTGATGAGGCGAACGTTGATTTGATCTCTCTGCGACATTCCGACGGGGCGTGGCACCTATTTTACTGTTTCTAGGTGGCGCTAGAGAGCAGATGAGGTTATTTTTTACATTTTATGAAATTTTTTGCCGGTCATGATGTGCACGCGAAATTTGGTGAGTTTTCGTGCATGTTTAGGGGGTCAAATTTGGCTTTAAACACCGGGTCAGTAGAATAATTAAAGCCGCAAGCGGCATTGGTCGGGACCGATCCTCCTTGCCGGCCCACGACTGAGACATCCACCCACTAACATGGGAGTTGTTAGCATCTCCCATCCACTAACATGGAGTTGTTAGCATCTCCCATCCACTAACATGGAGTAGTTAGCATCTCCCATCCACTAATATGGAGTTGTTAGCTTCTACCATCTGCTTTTGAGAGTCACTGAATGAAGGCACTGAGTGTCAGAGTTTGATTGACAGCTGCTGTCAGCTGTGTAACTGCACTGAACGCCCATACATGGTGATGTCAGTTAGAGTGGAGAGAGGAGAAAATAAGTTTTTTTTTGGGAAACAACTGCTCCTTGTTCCATTCCTGTTTGGCAAAACTGCTGTTTCAAGCAAGGTCAAGTATATTCTGAATTATAAAACAAGAAGGATTCTTCATTGTTCATTAATTTTACTATATTTTATGTATTGTTCAGATGTTTGGGGAAATACCTATAAATCAAATTTCTTGTCATTAGTTTCTTTACAAAAGAGGGCAATCAGACTTCTTCACGGAGTTACTCCAAAGGAGCACACACATGAACTGTTTCTGAAGTCGGGATTATTAAAATTGAAAGATTTAATTACGTTGCAAACATTGTTGGTTATGTTTAAAGCCAGGCAGAATTTGTTGCAGAGCGGGCTCCAAACCCTTTTTTTTATATATGATTTATTTACAAATTTTCAAGTAATAACACATACAAACACAAACAAACACCATGATCATGATGCGAGCTTCAACTACGCAGCGCCTAATCTGAGAGCAGATTGTAATGCATCAGTCCCAAGAAAGGTACAAAAATACAAGAACCCAAAAAAGAGAGAAAAAGAAGAAGAAGAAAAAAAAAATACAAATATATACATATACACACATATACACGCATACATACATACACATACACACATATGTACATATGCCAATACACATGCACACACATATACACATACATACATATATAAAAGAAAAAATACAAAAATAGTAATAATAAAAAAAAGAAAAGGTGAAAAAAAGAAGTAAAATAAACAAAACAAAAAAAAATAAAACATATACAGTAAATTACACAAAGAAGAAAAAAAAAAAAAAGATATCATTCCATGTGTTCCACGTGCTATCAAAACAAATAGTAAAACTCGGTCAATACGTGATTATGTCTGAATGAGATATAGAGGGTTGCTCAGTCTACAGGGTCAGTATCCAGTTGAAGGGATCTAACATGCTCTATAAATGGTAGCCAAATTTTATTAAAGTTTGTGGTGGGACGATGCAAGGAGTATCTAATTTTTTCCAGTTTCAGAAAGGTTAAGACATCCTTGATCCATTTGGTGTGGGAGGGCGGGTGGGAGCTCTTCCAACACATCAAAATTGCACGTCTTGCAATCAAAGTTAAAAAAGCTATGAAGTCAGCAAAATGAGGGGGCAGTAACTGATCAAAAGGTAAGACCCCAAACAGGCCAACCAGTGGAGAGGGAAGAATTATAACAGATGTGATGGCTGAGAGTGAAGCAAATATAGATTCCCAATAATGGAGTAAAGCTGGGCAGGTCCAAAACATATGTGCAAGACTAGCTGGTCCTGTATGGCATCTATTACAGTTAGGATCAGTACCGGGATATATATGAGCTAGTTTACTTTTAGACCAGTGGGCTCTATGAACTACTTTGCATTGTAAGACTCTGTGACGGGCACAAATGGAGGAAGTATGAACACGTTTCAGCGCTAATTGCCAGACTTCAATGCTTATTTCTATACTCAGATCTTCGGACCACTGAGAGCGTAGTTTATCATAAGCTGAAGGTTTGTATTCAAAGAGAGTATTATACAACTTGGAAATTGTACCCTTGTGAACAGGATTAATATCAAAAAGAATGTCAATCAGAGTATTTGTAGGGGCAGCAGGAAAACCAGGAAAATTACTACGGACAAAGTTTCGGGCTTGCAGATATTTAAAAAAGTCAGTTCTTGGTAGGTTAAATGTGCAAGCTAACTGGTCAAATGAGGCAAAGGTTCCATTAATGTAGAGATGCTTAATAGAGACGATCCCATGGTCCACCCAGGATGCGAAAGATTGATCCAAAACGGAAGGAGAAAACAAGGGGTTGGCATGTAGGGGGGTTAGGAGGGGCAATGCTTGAAGTCCAAGGTGACGCCTAGCCTGGGTCCAGATCTTGAGACTGTTTTTTACTACCATATTGTTGGTGTAGGCTATTGGCTGAGCTGAGAGGGGAAGACACAAGAGTGACAACAGGGATGATGAATCACACGAAGATCGTTCAATCTGAAACCATGGTGGGGGCCGGTTCTTTCCATTAGCCCAGAATAATAATGTTCGGATGTTCGTAGCCCAGTAATACAATAAGAAATTTGGCAGGGCTAAACCTCCAGAATCTTTATTTTGTTGTAGAATATGCTTTTTAATTCTGGGGGTTTGTTTATTCCATATAAACTGAGAAATCAGGCTATCTAGTGATTGGAAGAAAGTTTTTGGAATGAAAACTGGTATACACTGGAAGAGATATAGAAATTTGGGGAGAACATTCATCTTGACACAGTTTATCCTGCCAGCAAGAGAGAGAGGAAGAAGAGACCAACGTTGGAGATCTTGATTGACTTGAGTCAGCAAAGGAGAAAAGTTACATTTAAACATATCTGAGAAGTTCTTTGTAACACAGATACCAAGGTATTTAATTTTTTCTGGAGACACCTTAAATGGTAGTTTTGAAATGGGATAGGATAAAGCCAAATCATTAACAGGTAAAAGTTCGCTTTTATGGAAATTTAATTTATACCCTGAAATCTTTCCGAATCTCTTCAGTAAAACTAACAGCAAGGGGATAGAATTCTCAGGGTCAGAGATAAATAATAAAAGATCATCAGCATACAGGGCCAGCCTATGTTCAATACCCCCTCTTGAAATCCCATATATTTGACTGGTTCTAAGTGCTATCGCCAGAGGTTCAATTGCAATTGCAAATAGAAGCGGAGAAAGAGGACAACCCTGCCGGGTGCCACGATTAGGGGGGAAGTAGCTAGAAAAATCATTTTTTGTACGTACACAAGCAAGAGGAGATGAATATAACAGCTTAATCCATGATATAAAGTGGTTACCAAACCCAAACTTCTTCAATGTATAAAATAAATAGGACCACTCAACTCGGTCAAAGGCCTTTTCGGCATCCATTGAGATAACCATCTCAGGCATGTTAGAAGATGAGGATGAATATAATATGTCAAAAAGCCTTCTGATATTGTTGAAAGAGTGTCTATCCTTAATAAACCCTGTTTGATCTGTGGAAATTATTTTGGTTAGGACCTTCTCTAAGCGCTTTGCTAGTACCTCAGCTAATAACTTTATATCTGCACCGAGCAGAGAAATGGGGCGATAGTTGCTGCATTGGAGAGGATCTTTGTCCTTTTTTAAAATTAAAGTAATAATGGCCTGTCGTACTGTTGGGGGGAGTGTACCAAACCCTTTTTACAACAAAAAGTTTTGCCAGCAGAAGGATGTATGATTTTGAACAACCATATGCAAGAACAACACTTAAACAAATGTGTATTTCTGTGGCTGGCGTTAAAACATGGAATAGAACTGACAACGAAATGAAAAAATGTTTAAATATTGATCAATTGAATTTTAAGTTTAAACAGTCAATTATGCGATTATACTAAAAAGAGTGTGAAAATTAAGATGTATATTTGTGTTCTCTTCACAGTGTATGATTTAAGTCACATAAGGTCATCTATGTATTCTATGATATGATATTGTTTTTACAATATTGTATTTATGTTATGAGAATGGGGTAGGGTTTAAATAAGACACTGTTCTTCAACCTACTCCTGTTCTTTACTTCATGGTATGTACTTGCTTTTTTTTTTTTTCTTTCATAATTTGTAAAAGATAAATGTATTTACTTTTAATGCTTACCATGAAAAATAAGAACAAAATAAACCAAATGAAACAAAACGAAACGAAACTAACATGGAGCTGTTAGCATCAGTCATTCACTAACATGGAGCTATTAGCATGTCCCATCCACTAACATGGAGCTGTTAGCATTTGTCATCCACTAACGCGGAGCTGTTAGCTTCTCCGATCTGCTTTTGACAGTCACTGAATGAAGGCACTGAGTGTCCGAGTTTGATTGACATGGAGTTGTTAGCATCTTTCGTCCTTTAACATGGAGTTGTTAGCATGTCTCATCCACTAACATGGAGCCGTTAGCATCTGTGATCCATCTGTCATCCACTAACATGGAGTTGTTAGCATGCCCAATCCATGAACATGCAGCTGTTAGCTTCTCCCATCCACTAACATGTAGCTGTTAGCATCTGTAATAATGGAGTTGTCAGCATGTCCCATCCACTAACATGGAGCTGTTAGCATCTGTCTTCCACCTACATGGAGCTGTTAGCATCTGTTATTCACTAACATGGAGCTATTAGCATGTCCCATCCACTAACATGGAGCTGTTAGCATCTGTCATCCACTATATGCTGTCATGTAGCTGTGGTTTACCCTCAAGATTTCCTTGTCTGTCATGCTGTCTGCAGGAGCAGAACACCTGAAGGCAGACAGAAGTCAAGTTTCTGTTTTATGTTCAACAGTGTCATCAGGCTCGAGTGGATCAGACTTTTGGATGTGCAGTGCTCTGCTCTCTTCCTATGAGGTGACCACATTAAATTTACATCATAGGAAAACTATAAAATCAGAGCCTGCAGGCTGCCAATGGGATCGAACTAGGATGGGTGAGATATTGAAAAGGTGAGGGGGTATTCTTAAGAGATAAAAAGTGTTGTTCTGATACATTTACAAGCAACCCCTTATACTTGTTTATCAAAACCCAGCAGTCAAAGGTCGGGCTGCATGAGCCTGCTGTCATCAACCAAAATGTATTTCATGAAATTTTACAAATGGAGGATAATATCACGTAATTTCACAGAGTCTCTGGAACATACAGTCTATGTTTCTGTAAAGTTGTTATCCAAAAAGGACAAAAAGCACCAGTAGCTGAGGCAGACAGTAATACCGTGAAACTGTGCAGTCGAATGAGGCCTTTCTATCATGTGGCCCGGGGAAATAACGGCCTGACTGGAAAAGTCACTACCCACAATGCACGGCAAGCCGTAAGCATTGAGTTTTACTTCAATCTGTTTCTGAATCAGAGTTTGAAAGAGGTGGCATAAACATGACTTCGCGAAAAAAGCAGTTCAAAATCTGTGCTGCAGAATCATTCCCCTAAAGCAAGGCCAATAAGATGGCACTGCACAAAACAAAAATAGGAAGCAAAACAGAAATGGATTACTGAGTGAAGGTGATTGAAGGAATGTAGCGTGTTGAGGATTTTTAGAGAAAGAATCAATGAAGGAAAACAAGGAATCTGGGAACTAAGTCACTCACCTAGGACTTACCAGACCAAGTAAATTACCCACTGCTCTCATTTTGTAGGCTTGTGCTTTTCTTTTTGTGAAAGTGGCAGTTTGGCTTTTGACAAACCAGGGATCAGAAAGGAGTCATCAATCCTTTGAGAAAAAAATTTCAGGAGTTAAAAAAAATGGCAAAAAAACAAAAACAAAAACAAAAAAAGGTGGACACACCAGGCTATCTTTAGTTAGCTTTTTTAAAAACCCAAATATAAAATGTCTGTGTGGGAGTTTAATTTATTATAGTGAGAGATCTGTTTCATAAAATGAAGGATGGCCTAAGTATACCTTAAATGTCCAAATAAAAGATCTGAACAGCTGATTCAGCGAGGAGCAGAATAATCAGCTCACTGTGACTCACATCTCTGGTGGTTTGCCTGACTTGTCTTCCAGGTTTTGCTCTGAAAACCAAAAAAAAAAAAACCTCTGTACACTACATTATGATCCAAGGCTTTAGGAGCCAATATTTCTGCTACAAACTAACGTACCCTCATGCACAAATTCAACAAGTGTTTGACTTTTCACAGGGAGTAGTCACTTCCAACAACAGCCCCGCAGGAAGTTCCTGCCTCCTGCATCCAGCCAATTAAAACACAGTATTTCACAGCAAAGGTTCCGTTAAGGAAGTCCCACGTTCCCCTCAGTACTCTCAACTCCTTTCACGACAGGCTCTGTTTTTTCCTGCCTGTCAATGCCAGCGACCCATTAAGGAGCAGATTTGAGGATATACGGAATAGTCAAACAATGTAGGGATGGACCCGGCTATTGTTCCTTAAACAATAGCTATTGTTCCTTAAACAATAGCTATTGTTCCTTATTGTTCCTTAAAGCTATACCTCAACACTCTGCTGTATAGTTTGTATCTGCGTGGCCACCCCTATCCTACAGGGGCTTTGCTGGGCACTGCATGTCTCCCCATCACTTAAATGATCAAGTATGACTGAAGTACAAGATACTAACAATAACGCAGTTATTGATGTTTAAGTAGCTTTGAAAGTCTTCTGCCAACCCTGTGATTCCCTCTGTTTCTGTTAAATATCCTCATAATAATTCATATAAGCAATGGCAATGTAATTATCACAATGTAGTCGCTGGAAAAAAAAGAAAAAGAAAATCTAATATCCCTTTTTTCATCTTGAAACCAAAGAACAAGGGAAAGTCTTACAGTATTGTTCCCCTGATCTCCATCGCCCCCCTCATTGATGAACTTCAGCCCACCTCTTTTGACCCTTGGCCAACTGAACTCACCCACTCATGGAAATTTCACAAAAAACATGCATGCCAGTGTTGAGCTACACAACAATGTAATTCCAATCTATTCTTCAAAAGTTGAACTGTAGCACAGTGTCACAGACTTTTCAAACGGACATTTGACTAAAGTTTAAACACCTTTCATGTCTCACATGTTGGCACAGTCATCAAAAGATGGTGAAAAGTGAAATTCACACACATATCACAGAAAGCTTGATCTTTCAAAAGTTGACAGTCGCAGCATGAAAACGTTCTTGCTGACTGGCAGCATGCATGAATGTTGGGTGAATCATCAACTCTATGCTGACACTGTGCCAAAATACCCCATTCATCAAAAAATACACCTTTTACTTTCCTAATCGGCGCATCAAAGATTTGCTGTCTATAATGTCAACTTGGATGACTTGTGCAAAATCAGCTGTATTGAAGCCAATTAAATATTCACAATTCAAAACACTTGCATCATCAAGCACAAAAAACGACCGGAGCCGTTCCGGAGTCGGACCGCATCCAGTGTGCATGAGGGGTAAGTAAAATAAAATAAAAAAAGCCATTTGTAACGACCTGGGGACGTCTGGTGCTTCGTGGATTGCAGAATGTTAAAATATACAGTGTTTCCTGCAGGACAAAAGTTTGGCCAGGGGGGAGCGAGTGGTTTTTTTTGGGGGGGGGGCTCGCTCGTAGCGCCGCTGCTGCTCCGCGGTGCTCACTCGTAGCGGAGCGTCCAGCTCAATCGATTGAGCGCTACTGCTAATTAGCCGCAAACGGGTGCTATTTTTTTTTTTTTCCTGTCCGTTATCCGGGTGCTGCAGAATTTTGCGCGGGTGGGACACCCGGACTGAAAAGGTCTGGCGCAAACCCTGATATACCGTATTGGCCCGAATATAAGATGACTCCGATTATAACAAGACCCCTATTTTTCAAAGATCATTTTGTGAAAAAAAAAAAATGCTGAAGACAGTGAGGTAGCTCATAAAACAACTTTTTATTACACAATTATTATTAACTCAAAAAATCACAACTGAGATAACATTTCACGAGATATAAAATGAAAAAATGTATTCTCATTCTCAAAATAAGAAACAATAAGCAACAAATAAGAAGCTTCAAGGGGTCAAAACTGCATAAATGATGTAGATAACTTTCCAGTGCCTTCAGCTGAATCACAGCTCTGGTGGTGGACATTCCGTCTTTCCGTTTTCCAGAGACATATTCACTCACCCTTCTATCAGTCTCTCTGAAGCGTCCGCCCCTTGGACCACGGAAAGCTTTTCTCATAGCGTTAGCATCTGCAGGCGTATTTTCTGTGCTCTCCAATAAGAACGAGGCACTCTGCTACACCAGATCTCCTGGCGGCTTGTCAGTTGTTTGATGACTCTGCTGCGTTGATCACCATCAGTTTAAAGTTGGTATCATAACTTCGCCTCTGTTGTTGCTCAGTTGTCCAGCGTTCGACCCCCTTTGTTCCAGATGATCCGCCATTTTTCATCAGATCATTTGATCTCATTTCATCGCTCCACTCGCTCTCTGGTCAGTGATACTTTGGCTCCATCTAGCGGCGCGGATGGGTATTGACCATCTACCGTAAGTCCGCGACCCCACTTTTGAGGATGCAATTTCTGGAAAAAAACATCATCTTATATTCGAGCCAATACGGTATTATGAGGCAATAAAAAAATAGTAACGCACAGTCACTTAGGAAACTAACTTTAATCACGGCTGCTGAAGGAGTGTGCGTCAGAGCTGGCTGTGCCTCTCCGAACCATCTTCAATCGGAGTCTTCAGACTAGACGTGTCCCTGCGTTGTGGAAGACCTCATGCCTTGTCCCAGTGCCCAAGGTGGCAAGGCCTGCAGGGATGAAGGACTACAGACCAGTGGCCCTAACATCCGTGGTGATGAAGACTTTTGAGAGGCTGCTGCTCCGGCTGCTCAAACCTCAAGTGGAGGGGGCGCTGGACCCCCTTCAGTTCGCCTATCAAGACAGCATGGGAGTGGACGATGCAGTCTTGTTTATGGTCCATCAGGCGCTCTCCTTTCTGGAGGGAGCTGGAGGCTATGTGAGGTTGATGTTTTTCGACTTTACAAGCGCCTTTGATACCATCCAGCCTCAGTTACTGAAGGGGAAGCTTGAGAGGATGGGAGTGGATCCTCTCTTTGTTCGCTGGATCCACATCTACCTGACTCTGAGGTCACAATACGTCCGGCTCGGGGGGGGTGTATCTGGGACCCTGTTGAGCAACACTGGTGCACCGCAGGGGACTGTACTATCCCCCTTTCTCTTCACACTGTACACTGCTGACTTTGCTCACAGATCTGCTGCGTGTCATGTGCAGAAGTATTCAGATGACACTGCAATTGTGGCATGTGTGAAGGGTAGGGATGAAAAGGAGTACAGGGAGCTCATCGCGGGATTCACCACCTGGAGCAGGGACAATGGTCTCATTCTGAACACCTCTAAGACGAAGGAGATGATCATTGACTTTGGCAGGAAGCCCTCTCATCAACCTGTCATCATCGACGGAGAGAGTATTGAGGTTGTTCACACCTATAAATACTTGGGTGTGCACCTTGACCACAAACTGGACTGGTCGGAGCAGGCTCGGGCCCTGTATAAGAAAGGACAGAGCAGGCTGTTTTTCCTGAGGAGACTTAAATCCTTTGACGTGTGTGGTGACATGCTGTACATTTTCGACCAGTCTGTTGTTGCAAGTGCTGTTTTCTTTGGGGTTGTCTGTTGGGGCGGCAGTATGACAAAAAGAGAGCAATCGGCTGGACAGACTGATCAGGAGGTGTGTGTCTGTGATGGGGAGGAAGGTGGACTCTGTTGGAGCAGTCTTGGAGAGGAGGATGAGGGCCCTAATGCAGAGTATCTTGAGGAACTCCAAACATCCACTGCACGACACAGTTGCAGCTCAAAAAAGTGAGCGGAGTAACAGGCTCCTGTCATTGCGCTGCAGAACTGAGCGCTTCAAGAGGTCGTTCATCCCCTCAGCAATCAGGCTGTATAACAGATGTGCCTGAGCCAAACTAAGTACACTACGAGCACTTTTATTTATTGTTGTCATTTGCGTGTGAATGATTTGTGCGCTGCTGGACACCGGAATTTCTCCCTTGGGAGATTAATAAAGTTTTATCTATCTATCTATCTATCTATCTATCAGATTACTGGTTTGGAAAAATGAACGCGTTAGATTGCTCGTTACTGAAAGAAAGTAATCAGATTAAAATAATGCGTTAATTAGTAACGCGTTAGTGACAACACTGCCAGCAACTATAGCTGGGCCATTAACGGCGATAACGTGCTGCGTTATCGTGAGAGTGTTTTTGCGCGAGATATGCATTTCAAAGTTGGGTCTGGGAGCTGGGTCTACACATGCAAAATTCACTTTGATATATTTTAGTGTGGATGTCTGCCTGACCCAGCTGGCTGAAAAAACGCTGTGGGGGGCGTGAACAAGCCGAACCTATCCTGCACCCCGAGAGTCACACCGCGCTCCAGCTGAGCGTAAAAAAAAAAAACACACGCGCGCTTTTAGCGCTGAAACACGGTCCATTCCTCATTATTTGCCATATTGAACTCGGACGAATTATCAGAAAAATCACGAGGAAAAGGCTGGTATAAGGCACAAACTGAAATAACGAGCGCAAATATGAAGAAAATGAAAGTGAAACTTGCGTGTTTTGTCGGTGCAACGTTTCGGCCAACTGGGCGTTTTTCAGGCGCTGAAAACACGCAAAATAAAGTACATTTTCCTTCAACACACAATCTGGCTTAATAAAGGTAAGTATGAGGCACCATGCGGCGTGACTGAATTTAGGTTGCCTTGGAAACACAGCTAAATTAATTATTATTTAAAATAAAAGTAAGCGATGTAGTTTTCAATTATGGAAGTTTTTGCTACATTCGCGAGGGGGTGCTGCAGCACCCTCCGCACCCCTACTTCCCGCAGCAATGTTTATCTCTGTCCTCAACCCTGCTGTTTTAAACACATGCCCCTTCTGCCACCACAGAGGCTAAAAGACACGTTTTTACTGAGTGCAGGAGGCTCACAGGCTTCTTCACTCTTTTAACAGTGTTTTTTTTTTTTGTCTTTTTAGTGTTGCTTTTACTGAGGGAACTTTTATCATGGGAGCTGGCTACAAACAAAAACAAAAAAAACAAGTGGCAGCTCCTAAATTTTATCTCTGGGGAAGCCAAGATGGCAATTTACATCAGCAGGAGGAACAAGGTGGAGAGCAGAGAAGGACAGGACGTCAGAGAAGTGTGGCAGGTCAATGTCAAATCCAGACTCTGGCTTGAATGCCGTTTCTTTTAAACAGAACAATTATTTAAATGCTTTTAAAGAGGTGTGGTGTTTTAAGAACTTTTTTTTTTTTTCGTTTCGTTTATTTGGGCATATCACATAATAAACATATCAACAAGAATATGCAACCATTCAATGAAAGCCCAAAAGGAGTAGGCTGAGGCAGAAGCTTATCAGTGCCGACCTCTTCCCATATCTCATAATTATATCACTGGGGGTCACATGGCAATGTCGTTGTATTTGTAAATGTTTTATCATCCATACCCAGGCCATTACACAGTAACATGTGCATGTGCCTGCCTATGAATGTGTGTGTTATGTCATGCAAGATTCATATCCTGGCATGCCACACAAGTGTGTGTGCATGCCTGGACATGAGCTGCATCATTTTCCATACATAATCATTATTCAAACCAAGCAAACAATATTTTTGATTTTATTACAGTATACTCATAATCATACTATGTCTGACAGTATTATTATATTTTGTGTGTTCATTATCCATACCGAGGCCCATGCACCCTAACACGTGCATGTGTCCGTTTATGAGCATGTGTGTGATATGTCGCACACTATTCACGTCCAGTATTATGTTTGTCTGGCATAGTTATCAAAAATACGGCGCATATACAGTTTTTTGAATTGATGTATAGTTATGGCACTTTATAGATTCCCATCTAAACTGTTCCATAGATTTATGTCTCTCCGGGTGATACATTGGCTTTTGAGGGTCGTACGAACCCGTTGAACTTTTAAATTTAGCATTTGCCTGGAAGAATAATTGCCCTCTCTGTTAGCAAACAGACAATTTATGTTACCAGGAAGTAAATTGTTTCTTGCCTTGTAAAGTATTAACAAAGATTTCAAATTTACTAAATCCTCAAGCTTTAGAAGGCTAGATCTGAGGAACAATGAGTTTGTATGGTCCTTGAAGCCCACATTGTGTATGATCCTGATAGATTTTTTTTGAAGTCTGAACAAAATCTCCAAGTGGCTTCTGTAGGTATTTCCCCAAACCTCTACAAAGTATGTGATGTAAGGAAGAACAAGTGAGCAATACAAGATTTGGAGAGCTTTTTGGTCAAGAAGGTGTCTGCATCTGCTCATAATTGCAATGTTTTTAGCCATCTTAGTTCGAATACTGTTGATTTGCGGCTTCCAGCTCATGTTGTGACTCAGAATCACTCCCAGAAACTTGTATTCTTTCACTCTTTCTATTTCAACATTATCTATTTTAACTTGGATTTTAGAGTCTTCTTTGAATTTACCAAATAACATGAATTTTGTTTTGAGTACATTTAACGATAATTTATTTTTATTGAACCACTCTTTAATTTTGCAAAGTTCTGCTGTAATCACAGTCACAAGGAGCTGCAGATTTTTGCCTGAGCCTACTATTGTAGTATCATCTGCAAATAATATAAATTTTAGTTTTGGTGATACATCACACAGGTCATTTATATATAGCAAGAACAGTAAAGGTCCTAACACTGACCCCTGAGGGACACCACAGGTTATGCTTCTCCAACTTGAACTATGCTCACCTATCTGCACATACTGCTGCCTGTTTGTTAAGTAAGATTTCAACCAATTATATGCAGTTCCTCTAACTCCATTTAGATGTAGTTTGTTCAAAAGTATGTTATGGTCTATTGTGTCAAAGGCTTTTTTTAAATCTATGAAAATACCCACAGAATACATCTTGCTGTCAATTTTATCCGTTACCTCTTCCATGAGATCAATCAGCGCAACAGCTGTTGACCTGTTGTTTCTAAAGCCATACTGGCTGTCACTGAGTATATTATGCTTATTTATGAAGCCTCTGAGGCGTGTAACAAATAACTTCTCCAAAATTTTCGATAATTGAGAAATAATTGATATCGGTCGGGAATTGGTGAACTGATGACTGTCTCCATTTTTATAGACTGGGATAACTTTAGCTATTTTCATAAGATGAGGAAATTCTGTGCTGTATGGAAAATGACGAACTTCACTCTGCACAATTTTTCATCTGAAGAGATGATTGTTTTTTTTCAATGTCTGACATGCACTGTAATACTGAAAATTGAATAAAAGTGTATTTTAAAAATCAAAAAATCTCTCTCTCTCTTTCTCTCTCTCTCTCTTTCTCTTCAAAGGGGTGTTTGAAATACCATACATTAATTTTCATTATATGTCAACAGAATATGACAAAACTGATAGCATTGTTTCATATATATACATTCACCCAAAAAAAGTTTGCCAAAAATATATATTCGGAGCAATACAACCAGTGCCCCCCTCACTGTAGTGGAGCGCCCTCTGCTGTCGGGCATGTGAAATACTGCTCCTGCTGGCTCCTGCAGAGGAGCCAGCCGGACCTGTGCAGAAGGAGGAAGTGTGTGTGTGTGTGTGTGTGTGTGTGTGTGTGGTGAGTTTTTGCTGGAGTTTTACCTAAATCCTGATCGCATGTAGGGTGTAAATGACCCATGGAGTAGTGGGTGCCACACTATCTGCACACAATGTTAGTTCATGCACTCTCTCGAGGTGAGAGATGTTTAATTAATGATGGAAAGTGCACGTACATGCACGGAGAAAGTGTGTGCAGTTGTGTGAAAGTCAAAGTTGACAGTGAGAGGGATATATTACCTTCACACACCCACAATTAGGAAGGATGAAAAGGATCGTGTCTCCATTGAACAGCATGTAAATGACCTGAAGAAGGAAGGACAGAAGCAGAAGCTAAATACTGATTTCCTGTGATCAACTTCACAATCTGGTCAAAGCTTGAGTCAAAATAAGATGTTGCAGCTTTTTTTTTTTTTTGTTATTCAAATTTTTATTTGATTTTTCACAAAACTAAACTAAACTACATGAAAGTGCCTGTCCCAAAAAAAAAACAAACAAAAAAAAAAACAAAAAAAAAGTGAAAAAGAAAAGCACAGGTCAAACAAACCACCGACTATAGATTGTAGCAGTCACTGACAGTCACAAAAAAAAAAAAAAAAAAAAAAATTAGAATACAAGGCAAGACTTAATGCATTTGACCCCTTAAATAACACCGAAACAAATCCCAGACCTCCAGATATTGCTCTCTCCGGTTTTGTAGTTTTGCCACCAATAGCTCATATGAAGTCTCATCAGTCATGCACTTTACCCATTCTTGGTACTCCGGTCCATCTTGACTCCTCCAGCCACGAAGAATAACTCGAGCAGCCAAGGTGAAACCCGTTAAAGCCAAAGCCACTGCACCCTTTGAAACATTGTGTAAACATGATCTATCTCCTAAAAGACAAAGCTGTGCAGATTCTGGCACAGATGTTCCCAGCAAGGGCGGACTGGCCATCGGGAGCACCGGGAGGTTTCCCGGTGGGCCGCTGCCTCAGTGGGCCGGTCGGACCACGAGAAGAAAAAAAAAAGTCTGACGCGACACCGTCAACAGCGCTATGGTCCGCTCCACAGGGAGGCTGGGCTGTCAGCTGGACAGCTCCTGATGCCATAGGCTGGTTTACCTGGGATTGCTGCTGATAGCCAATCACATTTCATCTCTGCGGCGGTTAAGGCCCACCCACTCCCTCACTCTGCAGCTGCTGTCACCTGTCAATCACACACAGCCAAGACGGACATCTGACGGCAACTTTGGATGGATGCAGGAATGCGCAAAATATGGAGCAAAACAAAACGAAAAGGTGGCGCTGAGAAGCTCAGGGACAAAAAGAGAAAATCCCTTCATGACGTAAGTTATGTTTGGTACTTGTTGATGCTTTGATGAAAATGTCAATTTGGTTAAAGTGAGATAATTCAGCACAGCGACATTTCCTGTAGATGTGAACCTGGCTGTGCTGTTGCTAATTATGATGGGATGGGGTCTTTCACCTTTGTAGCCACGTTGTCATCTGGTTGAAATTAACCTGTTCTTATCAATTAATTGACTCTAATACTTATTAATGACCATAAATTAATGAATTGTTTACTTGTCTGTACAAGTTCGCTATCAGAATAATTCCATGATACCATCCCAGAATTTTTTTTTTCTTTTTTCTGTAAAATACCTACCGATGATGATGCGTGATGATGATGATTGGTAAACTAGCATAATTAATAATATTAATCTCTTATGTAGATTAAATATAACCCACATGTGGACAGAGAAGTGAATCCCAGACTTGCTAAGGTAAGGCTGATGACAATAATGCTTGTTTGCCCAACCATAACCCACATGCACTAATATCAAATGCTGTTGATAGTAAACCACTAAAACTGCACTAACAATTCACATTGCCAATCATTTTTGTAGTCTGATGTCCCTGCTGCTGACACAGAAGGCCAAGGACAAGAAGTCAGGTTCCCCCCATCAGTTTATTATTTCACAAGGCCAAAGCCAGACTTAGACCTCTCCCTCCATTTTCACCACAAGCAGAAGGCAGACAGCTCTGTAGTGCAAAGGCCATTTTGTTTGATGGAACAAACCGGAAATGGCGGACATATAATGAACAAACCAAAACACTCTTCTGCTTTCTTTGCATGGCTTATGCTAACGTTGAGATAGCAGCTCCTTTATCACTGACGTGACCACCTTCACCCACATACACCTGAGAGTCGATGAGCATGAGAGAAGTGACAGTCACAGAAATTGTGCCGAGGCATATTTTCTCAGGTCCTCCTAAAAAGACCATGAAGGACCTTGTCATGGGACCTCAGATGTCACTTCACAGACAGAAAGTCCACAGGAAGCGACAAGTTTTGGAGCGCATCATGGATGTGATCAAGCTCATCGGCAAAAGGGGTTTGAGCCACAGAGGAAAGCAGGCAGAAGCAGCACACACATTAGATGATGAGACTATTGATCATGGCTGTTTTTTAGAGATCATTCACTTGGAAAATATGATGTCTGTCTCAAGGAACACCTCACTCTCAATATAGAAAAAAAAACCAAACAAATCCATCAGTCTGACTCTGGATCAAGAGGAGGTAGAGGTTCCCTTGTCACTTTCCTATCAAACAACCATCAACTACATCATCACCGCTATCCAATACTATATGAAGGTCACCACCGCCACCAAAATCCAGGAATATTTCTATTCACATTGCGTGTGACTTAGCTACTTACCAATCTTTAAATTAGTGAATGACTTATTGTTACAGACTCTTGAACTAACATTTACAATGTGACCTATTAGTTTTAACCCAGGTTTCAGGACGGGATGATGTGTTATTATAGCTAATGTCATGTTTTGTCTCTCACCCATATAGGCCAGCATGTGTTCCAGAGGGGACCCGGAGAGGACTGTAATCCACATTGTGGATGGTCGTGAACATTTTAACACAATTGACTGACAAAGGTTAAGGTATAACTAACTATAAGTTTTTATATTGTATTATTGTGTATAGTTGTTTGTATAGTAGCTGCACAGTTTTTATTTTATATAAAGGATAAGTTATCACATGATTGTATATAGCTGTTTGTATAGTTGCTTGCTGTGTAGTTTATTTATCTATAATATATATAGAAATAATATTTACATCTATATTGTTCATCTATTTTTAAATAAAACAAACTTTGTGAAATGAACTTATTGTTGTAATTAAGTTGCCCTCTAGTGGTTTACTCATGGTATAGACAGGTGCTGTCACTAACAGACTGGCAAATAGGTAGGCTAAATTCTATTGTACCAACATGCTATAAAATCATAATATACCTGCAATTATTTTACAGTAAGCTACTTAAAGCTTAAGGTTAATTATTATTATACGATTGTGGTCCAAATTGGTTCTTTTTTCAGCGAGGAACTCAGGAACATGAAACTTGTGTTGCTGGCTGGTTGGTTGCCACACTACGCATGAAATGGGCCAGTCTGTCCATGTCTCCCGGGCCACTTTTACCCCCCAGTCCGCCCCTGGTTCCCAGCCATTGTTCCATTGTTTTATTTTTTTCCAAAATGGTTTAATTACAGGACAAGCCCACATGGCATGAAGAAATGTACCTTCATGACTACTGCATTTCCAACAAAGATTATTCTGAAGAATGCCCATTTTATAAAGACGTGAAGGTGTATAATAAAATCGATGAAGTATTTTATAATGTGTGAGCTTTCCTCGTGCTTCTCTAGTAAACCATCCCATAGTGGAAATTATTTTAAACCAAGAATCCTGTTCTTTTTTTTTTTTAATAACTTTATTTAAACAGGTTTTCAGTTATATAAACAAGTAAGCAAACAGACATACAAAATGGCAAAGAAGAACATAATCCCATAACCCTCCCCATATACCCTCCCGTGGGACCAAAAGTACACTAAAGGAAGAGAGAGAGAAGAGAAAAAAAAAGAAAAAAAGAAGAGACCCATTGATATCTGGTGAAATTTCAGACGTGCAAGGCCATAATGATCTTGGAAGAGTGATAATGACGATCAATAAGGCATGGGCAGAGCATGGCATAATTTAAGAGAAGGGGTGACTAGCATCACTGTTAAAGCTGTCAGTGTCGAACTATAATCTCGGTGGACTATTCAAACAGGTCAGCTAAGCCTGTCGTTCGGATGACATAATCTAGGAAAAATGTGACTTCTTCACAAACTCAATAAATGGAGACCACACTCTCACAAATTTGTCATCTGACCCATTTAATGTATGCCTGATTTTTTCTAGTTGGAGTAAAGACAGCACCTCCTGAATCCATCTCCTAAAGGGTGGACATTTGTCGGACTTCCAATTAATTAAGATCAACCTGCGTGCTATAAGGCTACCAAACGCTATTGCTCTCTTTTGAGAGTTTGTAGTATGTGTTACCATAGGTACGACTCCAAAGATAGCCGTTAATGGGTTAGGATTGAGAGATGTATTGCATAGAGCTGATAGACAATGGAATACAGAGCACCAGAAATTTGTGAGGCGGGGGCAGGACCAAAACATATGACCTAGTGATACTAAGTTGGCACACCTGGGACAGATGGGCTGAATGGATGGATATATTTTTGCTAGTCTGTCGTTAGAGTAATGAATTCTATTAAGGACCTTAAATTGTAGTAACCCATGCCTAACACATATAGAAGAGGAGTGTATGTTAGTAATGCATTGAGCCCAAACATCATCTGTAACTGCGGTACCGAGATCCCGTTCCCAAGCTTCTCGTGTTTTAGTTTGCAATGGAGGGTCAATGCTTTGTATTATTTTATAGCTCCTAGAAATTAGACCCCTATTCCATGGATTTAGGTTTAGCAAATTATAAGAGACATTTTTGTCCGGGGGCTTTGGGTAAGAGTGAAAAGATTTAGAAGCGAAACTGCGGACTTGGAGGTATCTGAAGAAATTAGATTTTTGGATATTGTGATCTTTTACAAGGAATTCAAAGGAGAGGAAGGAATTTTCATCAAATAGATCATCAAAAAAGACCAAACCATGTCTGCGCCAGCCAGCAAAATTTGAGTCAGTATGTGAGGGAGCGAAGAGGTGGTTATGGGATATAGGAAAAAGGCCACTCATCTGATCAAGGTTAAAGTGCTTGCAAAATTGTATCCAGATTTTAATGGAACTTGAAACAACAGGATTGGAAAAAATCCTATTATTGGTGCACAATGAGAGTGGAGCCGTCACAAAAGAGATTGGTGATATTGATGCATGTGATGAAAGTTCCATTGATGCCCAAGCGGGCCCATTATTGTCAGAAAATGTTGATATCCAGTATGACAATTTGGAAATATTCGATGCCCAGTAATAGTAAAGAAAATTTGGGAGACCGAGCCCTCCTTCAGGTTTGGGTCTTTCAAGATAAGTTTTCTTAATTCGGGGTATTGAGTGGTTCCATATGAAAGCTGAAATACATTTATCTAATTTACCAAAGAAACATTTTGGGAGCCAGACAGGAATTGTCATAAAAAAATACAGGAATTTTGGTAATACTGTCATCTTGAGGGCATTGATACGGCCAGCTAGTGAGATTGGAAGGCGTGACCACCTTTCTAGTTCTTTTTTTGTATGTTCTAATAAACTGTCAAAGTTTACTGCTCTAAGTGTTTTAAATGAGCTGGTTACATTCACACCTAGGTATTTAAATGACTGACGTTCAGTTTTAAATGGGAACAAACTATAATTTAATGTTTTACTTATGTCATTAATAGGGAATAATAAACTTTTTGTTAAATTTAATTTATAGCCTGAAAAACTCCCAAATTTCTGTAATAAAACTAAAAGGTGGGGAATAGACTGAAACGGATCGGTGATAAAAAGAAGCAAATCATCCGCATAGAGCGCAACTTTGTGAATTACGTCTCCTCTCTGAATGCCCTTAATTCCCTCATCACCTCTCATCGCTATTGCAAGAGGTTCTATGGCTAAGTCAAACAAAAAAGGTGACAAGCAACAGCCCTGACGTGTCCCTTTAAGAATAGGAAAATATGAAGATATTAAACCATTTGTTTTAACAGCCGAGGTTGGGTTGCTATAAAGAATTTTGATCCAATTACAAAATGTTTCACCAAATCCAAACCTCTTCATGACTGCGTGTAGGTATACCCACTCTATTCTATCAAAGGCCTTTTCGGCATCAAGTGATAGGATTACCTCAGGCAGCTGTAATGTGTGAGTGGAGTACATGACGTTAAAGAGTCGTCTCATATTAAAAAATGGTTGTCGACCTGGAATGAAGCCAGTTTGGTCTTGATGAATTAGTGTTGGTATCACATCATTCAGTCGATTTGCCAGTGTTTTAGTCAGGATTTTGTAATCGCAGCAAAGGAGACTGATAGGTCTGTAAGATGAACAGTCAAGCGGATTTTTATCTTTTTTCAATATCAGAGATATAGTTGCTTGAGTGAGAGTTGGTGGTAGGCAGCCATTTTCTAAAGTCTCCTCGTACATTGCTTTCAGAATAGGTACTAATTTGGGTGCAAATATCTTGTAGTATTCGCTGGGAAACCCATCAGGTCCCGGGGCTCGTCCACTCTGCATGGAATTAATTGCAACTTGTATCTCATTAGCGGTGAGAGGTTGATCAAGTGAGAATTGAGCATCTGAATTAAGAGTAGGAATATTTAAGGAATCTAAGAACGATTGTATTGAACATATGCTTGCATCTGTGTTTGAAGCATATAGGTCTGAGTAATATTTTCTGAATTGACTGTTAATAAGTTTTGGGTCACATGTAGTTACATCTGGGCCAACGTTTATTTCTGTAATTTGGAAATTACCGTTTGTTTGACGGAGTTGATGAGAGAGTAGTCGACCTGCTTTCTCGCCATGCTCGTAACATTTTTGCTTAGTTTTGAGTAAGTTTCTTACTGCTTGATCAGTGCATAGGTTATTGAACTCCATCTGAAGCAAAGCACGTTCTTTTTGTAACTCTGATGTGGCAGATACTGAGTGTTTCTTGTCAATGTCCAAAATGGACTGCTCAATTTCTGAAAGACGTTTATTGCGTTGTTTATTTTGATGGGCGGTATATGAAATTATCTGGCCTCTAATGTAGGCTTTATGTGTTTCCCATAGAACACGTCTTGAGATGCCTGAACAGTCATTTGTTTCAAAAAAAAAATCAATTTGCTCTGCAACAAATTTCTTAAATTCAGTGCATAATAACAGAGAGGGGTCAAGTTGCCATGTTCGTTGGGGCTCAACATTTTCTGGGAAATGAATATCCAGTTGTACGGGACAGTGATCTGATACCACAATACTGTGATACTGTGAATTAGTGACATGTGGATAAAGATTACTGTTAATTAAAAAATAGTCTATTCTTGAATAACTTTTGTGGACAGATGAGTAGAATGAGAATTGTTTCTTATCCGGGTTTAGTTTCCTCCAGGGGTCTGTGAGGCAGTAAGAGTGCATGAAAGACTCAAGGACGCCACCAGACTTAGATAACTGACTGTTTGGTTTCGGATTGGATCTATCTAGTTGTGGATGTAGTACGCAATTTAGATCTCCAGCTATTATAAGCAGATGGGTGTTGACATCAGGTAAAGAGGCAATTAGCTTAGTAAAGAACTGCGGATCATCCCAGTTGGGGCCATAGACATTTACAAGAATGGTTGGGGAATTACAGAGTTTACCTATTAATATAATGAATCTACCATTGGAGTCAGTAATCGTTTTGGTATGGTTAAATTGAGCTCCCTTCTTAAAGAGGATTGCAACACCCCTGGAGTTATGGTTAAAGTTGGAATGGTAAACCTGACCGATCCAGCTATTTCTCAGCCTTGAATGATGGTTGACCTTTAAATGTGTCTCCTGTAGAAAAATAACGTCTGGGTAAAATGATCTCAAATGACTAAAAATGTTATTCCGTTTAATTGCATTGCCCATGCCTCTGATGTTCCATGAAATGAAGGAGATAGAGCCCGGAGCTCTGTTCACCTGTCTTTGTGATGTCATATCCTTTTAAGCTTACAGAGATATGCTATGCCATCAAGTCCTTGCAGAAGATAGTTGGGTCTAGCAATACAAATGCACAATTCAAGCCAACTTAAAAACCAAATACAGAAAACTACAAAACAATAGCAAATAAATACAAACTTTTGGTACCCATCCCAGCAGGCTATCAGCCCATCAAAGTAGGTTGCTCCATCTCCAGGTGAGCAAACCATCAACACGAACACTTCGTACTAAACTAATCCCTAAGAGAGCTATGCATGAACTGAACAATGCAAAAAAGTAACTGTCCTCAAAACTAGAATTCCCAAAAGTGATTGCTTTAAAAGCTGCCATAAATCGAAAATAAATATTTAAGCAAAAACAGGAGGGAGGAAAGAAAAGAAAAAAATAGAGGGGGAAAAAAAAGAGGGGGAAAAAAAGGGGGGGGGAACAAGGGGGTTGAACAGTGGAAATTTAGAAACATTACAAAAATACAGAGAGCTGCAAATAAGCCAAGGGTGGATAAAATGCTGATCAAGTTGCAAATCCACTCTGAATGAGTCCGATATACTGTTGAACATAATGAATATAGTAGGACATGATAATTAAAATAACTGAGAGGTTCCCAAAAAAGAAAAAAAAAAGGGGGGAAGAAAAAGAGTAATGGAGTAGCATGGTGATTGAGAAAGCTGATTGACAATATATTAATTATTTACGAACTGATTGGCATAAACAGACCTGTGACAAAGGAACTATTCTCACATCTTTAATGTCAGCTTTCCGCGCTGCTGTAGTTTCACACAATTGTCTGAGTTACATAGGCAAATAAAGTCTGTGACAGCATCGCAGCTTTTCCTGTAGGTGTGAGAGTTACATCCTCTCAGTTACCTGAGTCTCCGGTCTGCAGGTGATTGATAATGTACTCCTTTGCTTCGGCCGGGTTATCGAATGATCTCTGTTCACCGTTTGGAGCAGTGATTTTCAACGTCGCAGGAAACAGGAGGCCAAACCTGGTGTTGGGGCAGCGGCTCAGCAGCTCTCTTGCTTCTCTGAAGGCAGCCCGACGCTTTCTCACGGCAGCAGTGTAGTCCGGATAAATGAAGATCTGTTTGTTATTATGCTGGATGGGGCGCTGGTTTGACGCTTTCCTCAGGATATCCATCTTTTCCTGGAAGTAGTGAAACTTAATGACAATCGGCCGTGGGGAATCCCCCTGTTTCGGCTTCGGCTGTAGGCTTCTGTGGGCACGGTCGAGTGTCGGGGTGTAATCCAGACCCAGTGAGTCCTGCAGCAGTTTAGCCACCGGCTGCTCCATACGAACATCTCCAAAGCTTTCATCCACGCCGATAATACGGCAGTTATCTCTGCGTTGCCTGGACTCCAAGTCTTCCGCCTTGGCTGTCAGTTGCTTGACTTGGGAGCTTAATGAGGTGAGCTGTGTTTCTAGCTCAACAACCCGGTCGGAGTAATGGTTGGCCCCGTCCTCCAGACTCCGTATCGATGTAGCATGTAGCTTTAGCTCCTGGTTCGCATTATCCAGCGCATCATGTAGCTCGGAGCTAACTTTGGCTATTTCCCCGCGCAGCTCTTTGGAAAGGTTTTCTATCTTAGCATGCAGGTCCGACGACAGTGCAGAAACTGAGCCTTCGATCTTAGTCAGGACCGATTGCTCAGAGGCTTTGATGGCTTCCATGATGGTAGCGACGGCCAGATCCGGCGTGTCTTTCGGGGGACCCGTCTCAGGGGAGCCCGGGGCTTTTGCTGTAGCTTGTTTGGACTTGGCCTTGTGAGACATGACGACGGACGTTGCTTGGCATTAAGTAGAAAAAAAAACCCGCTCGGAGAGAAAAAAAAATGCAGCTATATTATCCGAAGAAGTTTATCGTTTGTTTAAAGTAGGTCTAGTATTGTTTTAGAGGATATAATTTACTGAAATTGTCGTTTTCATGCGGAGCTCAGGGAATACACGTCTTTACATGTTGCTGCTCTCGAGCGCCCCCCCCAAGAATCCTGTTCTATGTTCACTTCTAGATCTTTTTGCCAAATAAGCCTCAAACTCTCACTTTTATCAGACATAGCTCTAGATGCCATTTTATAAAACATAGAAGCTGACTGACACTTTTGAGGTAATTTGAAATAAGTCTGCACAACATTGTCCTGCTTAGGCAGTTGCTTAAGGACATTTCTCAGGCTACTTTGCATTTGTAAAAATCTCCAGAAGTCAGGTTTTTTTAGGCTGAACTGTTTTTGAAGATCCTGATACGATTTGAGTATTGTATCATCAACTAAATCTGTTATTTTAGTAATGCCCTTAGACAGCCATGAATCCCAAACAATGACTTTACCCCCAACCTTAATGGTCGGATTATTCCAAAGTGAAGAATAGAGCTGTTTATAAGGTGAGATTTTTAAGAATTTGTGAAATTTCGTCCAGATATTTTTAGAGTGTTGTAGCACTGGATTGGTCTCCTGGCTTCCATGTGAGATTTTTTGTGATAAAACATCCAACGGACTGAAGGGGGCAGTATACTCTTCTTCAATACTCATCCACCCTGAGTTGATATCTTTGTTTTTACAGTATTTTATAAGTTTACTCATCTCAAAGGCTATATTATAAAGTTCAACATTTGGGAGTGACAGTCCGCCGTCTCCTCTTGTTACATAAAGCTTCTGCAATTTAATCCTTGACTTTTTCCCATTCCACAGATAGTCTTTCACGATTTCATTATACTGTTTAAAGTATTCTGGAGGAATTGAGATCGGAAGCATCATTGACAAATAATTAAATTGGGGTGCAATAACCATTTTTATAGTAGTAACCTTACCCCACAATGTTAAATTCAGACTTTTCCACTTTTCCAGGCTATTCTTGATCTTATTAAGAAGCGGGCTCATATTAATATGCATGATAGCTGATAGGTTTGCACATAATTTTACACCCAAGTACTTCATGCCAGAGGAGAGCCACTTAAAATTACCCGCAGCCACCATTGCTGGATGACAGGTTTTAGACACAGCCATAGCTTCTGATTTATGCCAATTGATCTTATATCCGGAAATTTGAGAAAATAAATCAACCTTATCCAGAAGAGCCTGGGTAGAGGATACAGGATCTGAAACCAAACACAAAATGTCATCAGCATACAAAAAAAGCTTATGTTCTCTTCCTCCAGCGAGAACCCCTTTAATACTCGTCTCTTTCCGTATCGCAGCAGCTAAAGATTCTATAACTAAAGTAAACAGGATAGGAGACATTGGATCCCCCTGCTTTGTACCCCTAAACAGCCTAAAAAACTGTGAGATTTGCCCATTTGTAATCACCGCTGCACTTGGTTTTGCATAAATCATTTTATCCAACTCAAAAATTACTTCCCAAAACCAAATTTTTCCAACACATACAATAAAAACTTCCACTCTACTCAATCAAATGCCTTCTCTGCGTCAAGCGAAAAGGCAGCCACTGGGACATCTTTATCATGATTTTGCCATATCAAATGAAGTAACCTTCGAAGATTATCAGAAGAACACCTCCCTTTAACAAAACCTACCTGGTCAGAATGAATTAGACATGGTAATACTTTTTCCAATCGCATTGATAATATTTTTGTAAGAATTTTACAATCCACATTCACCAAGCTGACAGGGCGAAAACTGCCGGGATCCAATGGGTCCTTATCCTTCTTAGGAATCAATGATATCAGTGCTTCATGAAAAGTTTCAGGCAGACATCGGATAGTTGCAGCCTCATTATAAAGCTTTGTTAGGATAGGTGCCAGAAGCTCCAAATTATGGTTATAATATTCTATAGGGAATCCATCGATTCCTGGAGATTTTCCCGTTTTCATGGCTCTCACTGCAGACCTTACTTCAACCTCTGTTATAGGTGCATCTATAGCTTCAGCTTGTTGTAAAGAGAGCTGGGGCAGGTCAATCTGAGACAAAAAGTCTTCCACCTTCTTATGTTCAACTTGTGTATCTGAAGAATAAAGATTTGAGTAAAACTTTTGAAATATACGATTGATTTCTTGCGTTTTGGTTACAACTTGTCCTTTTTCATTTCTGATCCCTGAAATTATAAAAGATGCCTCCTGCTGCCTCAGCTGTCTAGCCAAAAGCTTATTTGCCTTCTCCCCATTTTCAAAAAAGTTTGCTCTTGTTCTAAAGAGGGCATACTCTGCCTTTTTATAATAAATTTCATTTAAATCCAATTTTAGGTTACAGACCTCCCGTAGTAGTGTTTCAGTATACTTAACAGATAATTGTGTTTCTTTATCTTTCAACTGAGATTCCAAAAGTACCATTTTCGCTCTGTCGGTCTTTTTCTTTTTGCTTGAATATGCAATTATTTTCCCCCGAATGAATGCCTTAGATGCATCCCAAACAGTACTAAATTTTTCAGTGGATCCAGTGTTAATATCAAAAAATGATTTAATGCTTTTGTTTAACATGTCTGTAAATTCTTGATTTTGAAATAAAGATATATTAAGTCGCCATCTATAACTTTTGGCTGTCTCTTCTCCAATTATTGCATCTAGATACACCATTGCATGGTCTGTTAGTGCAATGGCTCCTATTTTACAATCAACACAGGAGCCGCTCATAGAGTTGGAAATTAAAAAGTAATCAATTCTAGATGCTGATTTATGTTTGTGGGAAAAGAAAGTATATTCCCTTTCTCTCGGATTAATGAGCCTCCATATATTCACCAAGCCAAGATCTTCCATTAGCTGATGGATGGCTTGTCTATCCTTGGGAACTCGTTTATAATAAATAGATTTATCCAAAACGCTATCTTGAACTTGATTAAAGTCCCCTCCTAATACTGTATTACCCCCTCTCCATGTACCTAAAATATCATTGATGTTATGAAAAAATTTCACGTCTTCAATATTAGGTGCATATATATTGCATAAATTTATTTTGCTCCCGTTTATCTTAGCTTCAAGACAGATAAGTCTCCCTTCTTCATCCTTTTGTTGGCTAAGTAATTGTAAATTTAATTTCTTATGTATTAAAATTACTACACCCCGTTTTTGGCTATTGTAACAGCTGTGAAACACATGTCCTACCCACATGCATTTGAGTTTTGACACTTCTTTATCAATCAGATGCACTTCCTGGAGGTATGCTATATCTGCCTTTTGAGAATTGAGGTAACCGAGACATTTCCTTCTTTTAACTGGGTTTGATAATCCGTTTACATTCCACGTAATTATCCTAACATTGGCCATTATACATGGGTAAATCTATTGAGGTGACAAGTGTCACAATGTGACAAGTCAGAAAAGGAGCAATAATAGTAGGCTGTAATCCAACAAAAGCCTGTGCTAAACAACAAAATAATACCACATAAACTCTCTAAGAATAAACAAAAATGAAAATAAAACAACATAGATAATCTGAGATGGGCAACCCCCCTCCCACACCCCAAAAAATAAGAACACCCAACCATCTCATCCATTCCCCCTCTCTAATGGTCCGTGGGGCGCAACCAAAGATAACCTCCACAGACCTCCCCAAAATCCCCATTCTTGAAATTAAACTTTCTTCCAGTATAGTTAAATCTTGACCCTCATCCAACAAAATTAAGCAAAGGTAATGACAGCACTAATAAACGCCACCTTGTAATTTGTAGCAAAAATGACTTAACCGAGATAAATATATAGAAAGAGAGAGAGAGAGAAAAAAAAGGGCTATTATTTAGGCATCAGTCCCATCAATTTTTGGGTAAATTAAGTCTGCATATCACTCACTGTTCCAGTTCAAGTCCTCCGTTGATCCATCTGTTCTCTTTATTGAATAATGTCACTCCAGGTCTAAACTCCATACAGTTCATAGCTAGATCATGGTTCCACAAATGCAGAACACAAACATATCAGTCATGTTCCCACTGATGATCAAATAATCATTATTCTGGCCTCCTTCCAGTAATCAGAGCCATAGCTTTACTCGGATCCACGAAGCTTTTCTTCTCACCATCCCACGTGAAACGGAGAACGGCGGGGTAAGCCAACGTAAATCGATGGTTTACGTATGTAAACTCGGTTCTATGAATGAAAGTGAACCTGTAACCACGTGACTTACATCCCCTCGGGTCAGGAGCATTATGCCAAATTAACAACACCTGTGGGTGCGCGCTACACAGTATATAATGACGCGCGTGCACACACTCACCCTCTTTCGAACGACTGGACGTAACCAGGCAACGCCGAACGAGTGACTACTAAGGTTACAGGTTCACTTTCATTCATAGAACCGAGTTTACATACGTAAACCATCGTTCTATTTCATTTCAGTGAACCTGTAACCACGTGACAACAGTATGCCAAAGAAGTCACGAGAAAAGGCGTGCATAAACCCCACAGGGACACCAGAGACAAAAACAGATCACAAAAGCACAGTTGACAATGGTCAAACAGTCTTTATTGCTTAACGGTAACAGAAAGTGGGCATCAATCAATGAGAAGCAACGTAACACAAAGTGTCATCCATCCATCGCAGCCCCCAACACCGAGGAGGGGATGGTGGAAGCAGGCACATCCAACCTGTGGAATCTGGCAAATGTTGAGGAAGATGCCCATCCAGCGGCACTACACACGTCCTCCAATGGGGCACCTCTGAATAGTGCCCAGGAGGCCGCCATGCCCCGCGTGGAGTGAGCGACAACCCCATGTGGGGGGGCATGTCCCGAATGTTCATATGCCAGCGCAATAAGGTCGACAAGCCAATGCGCCAGGCGCTGTTTTGAAACAGGCCTGCCCTGAGCAGTCACACCGTAACACAAAAAAAAATTGTCCACTGAGCGAAATGCGCTAGTTCGGGTCACATAAGTCCTCAGGGCCCTCACAGGACACAAACAGTGAAGCCTCGTCTCCTCCTCCGAAGAATGAGGTGGGGGAAAGAAGGCCTCAATCACCAATGGCCTGGCCACAAAGCCTCTAGGCAAGACCTTTGGCAGAAAAGCAGGGTTCGGCAGGAGATGGACCACCCTGTCCTCGTTGCCAAAACGAAGGCAACCCGCTCCAACAGAGAGAGCTGCAAGCTCACCCACTCGTTTGGCAGACGAGATGGCAAGCAGAAAAACCATCTTCATTGTGAGGAGCCGCAGGTCCAAAACAGACAGAGGCTCGAACGGGGGAAGACACAGAGCACAGAGTACCACTTGCAGATCCCATGACGGAAGCAAGCGACTCTTGGGGGGACGCTGCCGCCTAACTCCCTTCAAAAACCTAGTTGCAAGAGGATGAGCCCCGGGCGACCACCCCTCATGATGCACATGAGCGGCAGAAATGGCAGCGAGATAACCTCTCAGTGTAGATTCAGACCGACCTTTGTCCAAGAGGTGCTGAAGAAAGGACAGCACCACTGTCATGTCACAGGTCACAGGGTCTACAGCAGAACCGCGGCACCACTCACGAAACACCGTCCACCGGCACGCATAAAGGCGTCTGGTGGAGGGAGCCCGCGAGGCCTCCAAAGTGTCAATGACAGGCCCACTCAGACCAAGAGAGCTCCAGCGTTGCCTTTCAGGGGCCACACATGAAGGCTGAGCACCTCGGGTCTCGGATGCCAAATCCTGCCCTGCCCCTGAGACAGCAGATCTGGTCTGGTTGGAATCTGCCAGGGGTCCCCCTCCAACATCTCGTAAACCTCGGACAGCCACGGTCTCTGAGGCCAGTTCGGGGCCACCAAGAGCACCTGGGCCTGCAACAACCTCACTCTGCTGAGCAGAGCAGGGAGAAGAGGCAAGGGAGGGAACGCATAAAGAAGCACCCGCGGCCAGAGACTGCTCAGTGCATCCGCCCCCAACGTCCCCGGTGGGCCGATCATCGAAAACCAGAGGGGACAATGAGTGTTGTCCGCTGTGGCAAAGAGATCCACGTCGGCCTGACCAAAGCGGCGCCAGATCTGGTCGACCACCTGCGGATGCAGGCGCCACTCTCCGGGATGAGGGGCACCCCGCGACAGAAGATCTGCGGCGACATTTAGAGTTCCCGGAAGGTAGAAAGCCCTCAAGGACATCCCCTCCGACTGGGCCCACAAAAGAAGATGACGTGCCCTGGCATGCATCGACGGAGATCTCAGGCCGCCCTGGCGATTGATGTAGGACACCACTGCCGTATTGTCCGTTCTCACCATCACCTCCCTGCCTCTCACAACTGGCAGGAAATGCTGCAAGGCCAAACGGACTGCCTCCATCTCCAGCAGATTGATATGCCAAGTCGAACACACAGGATCCCAGGTCCCCCTGGCATACCGTCCTTCCCACACAGCGCCCCATCCTGTCAGGGAGGCGTCCGTGGTCACAGTCACCCTGAGTGGCCTGAGGCCCAAGGGGACCCCCGCCATGACAGCTGGAGAGGTCATCCACCAGGCAAGAACCCGCCGACCTTTCATGGGCAAGATTAGCATTTTGAATCGGTCTCTCGGCATGGACAGGTTCCGGCTCACAAACCAACGCTGAAGTGGCCGCGTGTGCAACAGCCCTAAAGGCACCGCTGGAGCACCAGCTGCCATGAGGCCCAGCAGCCTCTGACACAGCCGAGCAGGAACAGCACGGCGGGCCAGACAGCTCTTTGCGCAGTCCCTGATGGCAGACACCCGCTTGGGCGTCAGAGACGCCGTCATTGAGACAGAGTCCAGGACCAGCCCCAGATACACCACGGACCTGCCGGGCACCAGGTTGCTCTTGTCCACATTGAGCTGGAGACCCAGGGAGGCCATATGGGCCAGAACGACAGAAGTGTGCCTGTGAGCGAGCCCTAGGGAAGGAGCACACACCAACCAATCGTCCAGATAGTTGAGGATGCGTATTCCCTGTGTCCTGAGTGGCGAAAGTGCAGCGTCGACGCACTTTGTGAAAGTCCGAGGCGACAGGGACAGGCCAAACGGCAGCACATTGTACTCGTAGGCCACACCTTGGAATGCGAACCGCAGGTATCGCCGATGATCGGGATGAATGGGCACGTGGAAATAAGCATCTCGAAGATCCACGGGAGTGAACCAATCTCCCCGGCGAGCGACCTGAAACAGGGTTCGCAGTTTTAGCATTTTGAAGGGAAGCACCTTCAGATACTTGTTCAATCGCCTCAGATCCAGAATGGGCCGGAAGCCCCCGGTGCGCTTCGGGACAAGGAAGTAGGGAGAGTAAAACCCACCCTGCACCTCCTGCGGAACCAGAGGACGTATCGCCCCTTTTGACAGCAAGGTTGAAATTTCGTCGGCCAGAATGGCAGAGAGAGAGTCGTCGCCCACCTTCGTTAGCAAAACGCCCCGAAAGCGCGGAGCATGAAGTCTGAACTGTAGGCGGTAGCCGCTCCCTAGAGTAGAAAGCACCCATGGGCATGAGGTGCACTGGCGCCAGGCGTGAAGATGGGTGCTGGAAAACCCTGACGCCAGTGTGGGAACGGGGTCAGGAACGCTGACCGGGTACAGACGGACCCCGACCAGCACGGTCCCTGGAGCGGCCACGCACCTGCCGTCGGTCAGGTGGGCGAAAAACAGGTCGGCCACGCCGAGAATCCTGAGATGAGCCCTGACCTTGTGAGAAGGATCTCTGAAAGCCCACACGTCTCTCTGGGGCAAGCCGAGAGCCAGGCCTGGACAGCTGCTGGTGACGCATAGACTGGATCCGCTGTCTCACCTTCTGGGCTTCATCCAATGCAGCCTCAGCAGCAGGGCCAAACACCTGACCAGGCGAAACACTCGACCCCATAACAGCTGCACGCTCAGCATCTGACAGAGTGGTCTGACTCAGCCAGATGTGCCGTCGAGTGAGGGTCATCTGGGCCATGGAGGTACCAAGGGCCTTAAGGCCTCAGTATACTTCCCCGTCGCCGCTACGTCGTTCCTACGACGTAGACGTCGTAGCCCTACGACGGGCTACGTCGGGCTACGTCGGGGCTTGACGTGCGCCTCCCGAAAATTGTGACTTCGCGTCGTTTCGACGCGTGGTGACGTGAACGTCGAGGGCTGTGATTGGTCCGCTTTCGCGTTCTTTATAGAATAAAGTAGAACTCACCCGAAATGCTTTTCTGATCCGAACAGTGCTTCGGGAGAAATTGAGATCCAAAACTGAGCGGCGCACATCCCTATACTGTTAGCAGTGTTAGCACTGTTAGCAGACGGGGCTATGTGTATAGCCGCTCCTCAAACGGCTTTAATCGTCCAAAAGCTCATTAGTTTCACCAATATTTCATCACAGTCCGCTCATGCCTCTCCTCCACGACAGCTCGGTGTCGCCAGATATGTCATATATGCAGATATATGTTCGGCAAATGCACGCGTGTCCAGATACGTATGTCTAGAAATCTATTTCTATAGATCTATGTCTAGATAAAGTCGGAGCTACGGAAGCCGCATTGTTGTTGTGACTGCTAGCGGCTTGGCAGAGGAGGGCGTTCCCTTGACGCAGGAGCAAGATATGTTCAGTAGCGGCGTAGGGTTGTCGGCGTAGGAACGCCGTGGCGGCGACGGGGGAGTATACTGAGGCCTTTAGCCTGTGCACTCACTCCCTGGATAACTGTATCCACGACAGTGGACAGCTCCGGGAGCAATTCAGATGGGCTCTTGGAATCCAGATCCCGGATGAGGCCCTCCAAATACACAAGCAAAAGAGCGTTAGTATTTGCCAGCCGTGCAGCCACAGCAGTGGATTGGTAAGCCTTAGCCACCAAGCCATCAGTAGCCCTGCACTTCTTATTAGGGTGGCGAACAGCCCTGCCACCAGGAGACGCCTGGTGCCTTATCATTGAGTTTTGTTTTATGTGGTTTAAAATACAAGACTTCTTCTGGGGAATGGATTTATGGGGAAGGTCATCTGTGGTGTGCAATTGAAGAAATATTTTCATTTGTGTTAATATATCACTGGGGGTTTTGTAGAAATCTTTTTGTAAACATTAATAAGAGGACCAGACACTCCCTCCAAGAATTTTGGTTTGACCCAGCCCAGGGATTGGTTGATTAGGTCTGGGCTGAAGGACCATTGTTAAGGAGGGGGGAGAGCACCTGTGAGGCTGTCAGTCTGGAGAAGCCTCTGTCAACAGCCTGTTGTGAGGGTGTGTGACTTTAAACCTGCAAATAAACAACAGAATTTGCAAAAAACCTGTGAACCTCCATCTAATTTCTCCGCCAAACCTCTTCCCACGTGATCCAGGTGAGCTGATCCCGAGTCGGGGTGACCACTCGGTCCCTCACACTGGACCAACGATTCAAAGACTGCGTAAGTCTGTTATTCAATATTATTCAATCACTCTTAGCGGAACAATTTAGATTGTATGATCAACACCTGCTTTTTCACTTCCAGTTTAACACTGGTCTCCCAAAATATTAGAACCACCCACCTGACTGAGACTGGCCATCAGACATACAATTGCCAGGTGGTGGTTTGGGACTGAGCCTTTTTTTTTTTTTTTTTTTACGAATGTAACTTTTTCATTTTATAACTGTGAGCATTTGCAGGGGGATGAGTTATGAGTTGTGTGTACTTCAACTCCTTACTGAGGTTCTTCCATACAAACTGCCTCCGAGAGGGACTGAGCGAGCTGTAAATGATGTTGAAACTGTGAAAAAAGATGAAAGAGGCAACAATTTCTACTTGAAATCTGTCTAATTATTTGTTGTTGGTTTTTAGCTGTTGTTTTGTATTTCTAGGTAGTTGTGGAACTATTTTATCAGCCCAGACCATTTATTTAATTACATAATAAAATCAAAAATGGGAAAGGTAACCTCACTGCATTCTGTTTTTAACATCAAAAGTTAAAATCCCTGCTACATGCTTTCCTCACAACAGTATAAACCTCAACCTTCTCCATCTTCCCTCACAGGTCTGTTCCACAGGGCCATAGCTCAGAGTGGAACAGCCATATCCAGCTGGTCTGTCAACTACCAGCCCCTCAAGTACACCAAGATCCTGGCCCGCAAGGTGGGCTGCACCTACATGGAGACGGCCGACCTGGTCAACTGTCTGAGGCGCAAGAACTTCAGAGAGCTGGTGGATCAGGACATCCAGCCGGCCCGCTACCACATCGCCTTCGGCCCCGTGGTGGACGGAGACGTCGTGCCCGACGATCCAGAGATCCTCATGCAGCAGGTGAGGAGTCTGGGATGTGCAGACATGAACCTTCTCCTGTTTTTTCCCCCTTCTATTGTGTGAGGACAGTGACTGGATCTGTGAAGACAGCGAATGTTAGAGGAAGTGAGGAGCTTGTGTGATTAAGTGTGAGCATCACCTCTCTGCACAGGAGGGCGACCAGTGATGAGAAGTCACACCCTGCAAAGCTGTAACACTTTGAAAATAAGCCTGGTGTTGGTGACGTGAGGATTCCTTCCTGTGTCCCACTTTTTCAGTTTGTGACTTTATGATTTATGAAGCTTGTTCCGGGCTGTAGAAACTTCCTCTAATACTTTACTCCTGTGATAATAGTGACTACAATCAGCAGTAATCAGTATTTACATATTTGATAAATTATTTCAGGAACATCATGTGTCCCCTTCACTTCCATGCCCTCTCCACATTATCTGCGAAGTACTAGAGTCTTTGAGGATCTTCTCTCTTGTCTGTGCTCAATTTTGATCCCAATATTTCTTTTATGACATTTTCACCCTGTTTTTATTTACATTTCAAACATCCAGCCCTTCTGGAAATGGGAAGTACATGTGCCAAAGCTGAAAGCTTGAAGGAGCGTGACTCTTGCAGCTGCTTTGTTATTCAGCTGCTCGGCTTCCCTGTTAGATCCCCGATAAAAATTAATAATCTGTGAGAAAATAATTGGAGGTGAGCATCAAAAGCTTTCCGACTCCGAGACCTCGCTGTGCATTAATCGACTGCAGACTTTGAAAACTCTAAAAGATCCTTGCTTACAGATTGTGCTGTGTTGAAGCCAGAAGCTGAAGTGTGTTATCTGAGATTTCTACTAATCTGAAGTCATTTTCAAGAAAACACATGGCTTGAAAAAAGCAAGAAACTGATATTTCCTGAAAACCTCATATGCTGTATGTGATGTTAGTGCATTTTAACCACCCAGCATGTGCTTCTCCAATCTCACCACCAGGGGGAGTTCCTCAACTATGACATCCTCATAGGAGTGAACCAGGGAGAGGGGCTGAAGTTTGTGGATGACAGTGAGGACAATGATGGCATCTCCGCCGCTGCGTTGGACTAGGGATGGGAATTGTTAAGAATTTAGTAGGGATGTCCGATATTGACTTTTTTGCCGATATCAGATATGCCGATATTGTCCAACTCTCAATTTCCGATTCCGATATCTACCGATATCGATATATGTGGGCTATTTTTCCTCTAAACTAATTCACATATCACATATTTCCTGTTGTGGAATTAACACATGCCTAATTTTATTGTGATGCCCCACTGGATGCATTCTCAAATGCAACAAGGCTTTCCAAAAGTAAACATTGTCTGTGAAAATTAAGAAAACTACTTCAACTTGAGTTGTGGAAAAAGTGCCATATTTATTTATTTTTAAATTGTCTCAAACAACAGTTTGGATCACACTGTCTGAGATATTCTTGACAATGCTCCTTACAAATAGGGCAAATTTCACTTCTTCACACATTGTAAAACATTGTACCTGTAGAACTACGTGCAGCATGTAACTAAAATAACAACTAAATAAACTAAAATAACAGACAGGCTACTCTTCTTCTTGCAGTGTTAATTTAGCCTGCATTTGTAGGCTGCTTCATGGACTATTTCTTTCACTAAAACTCAATCACCTTAATTGAATTAATTCACAATCAATGTGGCAACTAAACTGTACAAATTTGAAAACTGCACATTTCTTTGAGCTACAAACAATACTTTGGCATTTGGTAAAGTGCAAAACAAGGAAACATTTTAAAGTGCAAAATAAATACAAGCCCATTACTTGGGCTAATGCAATCATTGAAATTATAAGCTGGGCACAATCAGCACTGCTCCACATGAGCATAAGAACAAGGAAGGCACAAAGTTTCAGTCCAGACCTTCCAGAGTAGTAAACAAAGTCCTTCTTCAAGTGAACAAGGCTAAAAGTCCGACTGGCCTTCATAACAGGCCATAACTTTGCCAACACAATCATCATAAACTGGGCTCAGTCAACCCTGCTCTTTCGTATGAGTAACAAAAAGGTGCAAATATAAACAAGAAAGGCACAAAAAATAAAAACAGCTTCAGGCCAGACAAGTAAACATGACGCTCCTTTTGAAGTGCAATAAATGAGGCTCAAAGACTAATGCTGACTTGCCTCTATGACTGGTCTAATTTTTTCCCTTGTCCAGGAGAGGTAGATTTTTCTGAATGAAAATAAGCATCTCAGCATTGTCGCAATGTATGCGATTTCTGTTCTCATCGATGACATTGGAGATGGCGCTGAACAGCCGTTCGCTGTCTACGCTGGTACAGGGTGCAGTGAGGTACTTGCGTGCAACTCGGGCAAGCGCAGGGAAGCGGGCGTGGGTGGACCTCCAGTACTTCAAAGGGCACGCTGTCTTGAGGATGGTGGGTTCTCCCAGGTATGCATACACCTAAAGAAAAAGTCAAAACAAAAACAGAAATAATATTACTTACTTTTCTTCAAAGCACTGACAGCCGAATGTTTATTTTATTCACTTTATGTACATTTTCATGTAAAGCACTCTGCAAATGAAATAAATTTACAATTAAGTTTATTATTTACTCACCTGCGATGCTGTTTCGCCTGTAGTTGCTTGTTTGGTGACATCATTCTCTGCGAGGATTTCTTGGTACATGTCCTGCAGGCTCCCAGTTCGGGCCCTCTTAGGTGGGGGCTCCTGGTCTTCCTGGCCTGGGTCATCTGCACTGGCACCAGCAGCCTTTTCTTGTTGATCATTGCCCACACTGGCCATTTCATCCACAATCTTCAGCAGCATATTCCGTGCTCCTTCCTTGTTGTCCAGGTCAAAATAACAGTCTTTGTAACGAGCATCAACCATGGTTGCAATTGCATAAAGAGGTTCACTTTGCACACCATTAAAGCGTTTACTGACAGCTTCCAATAGAGCATGTTTGGCTGTTTGCACACCTTTGTCTGATTCATCCATCTTGGCGAGCAGCCATGTCAGGGATACCACACCAGGGATGACATCTGCAGCAGTGGCCTCCGCAGAGCTGATGTCCTTGGTTAGCTGTTCAAAGGGTTCCAGTACGGTGGTCATCTTCTCCAAAATTCCCCACTGAGTTGCTGTCAGTGTTGTTGGGAGTTCATAATCAGCAGCATACGCACTTAAAACCCTCTTCTGCTCCACCAGGCTCTGCATCATATAATAGGTCGAATTCCACCTGGTGGGGACGTCTTGTTGGAGCTTTTTCACAGGCATATTGAGTTCTTTTTGTATGTCTTCAAAACGACTGCAAGCAAGCGGTGAGTGCTTGAAGTGGCCTACAACTCGCCTCCCCACAGCCAGGGCATCTGCAATGCTGCGTTGAGACAGGGCACCTCCATTCACTGCGAGCTGCAAGGTGTGCGCCATGCAGGGCAGACTTGGGACACCAAACTCTGACGTAACTTTGGCCATGTTGCGTGCGTTGTCTCTGACTACTACATGCACTTTCTCCTTGCAGATTTTCCATGTTTCAAACATCCCTTCAAAAGCAGATGCGATTGCTTCTGCCGTATGAGACCCACGGCACTCTTGAGAATGAAGCACAGACTTTTTAAGCACAAAATCCTTATCTAGCCATTGAGCAGTCAAGCTCAACATGCTAACCTGGCTAACGCTTGAAGACCAGATATCTGTTGTGAAGCTAATGGATACAGCATCAGCAATTAGCTTCTCGACGTGGCTGTAAACAACACTGTACAGCTCAGGTAAGCAAACATCTGAGAAATACTTGCGATTGGGCATGGCAAAGCGTGGCTCGAGGAACTCCACAAGTTTGGTGAATCCGGCGTCTTGCACGATAGAAAAGGGCTGGTTATCCAGTGCGATACACTCCATGATTTTCTGAGAGATGGCTTTCGCCCTGGGGTGGTCCTTGTTGTATTTTTGTTTTTTCTCGGTTGACTCTTTAAGCGTCAACTGAGTGTTTTTTTTCAGTGCAGCCTGTCTCTGTTGCTTCGTTTCATTACTTTGCTGTACAAATGCCGCGTATCTCTCTGAATGATTCATCCTGAGGTGGGAGATTAAATTCGAAGTATTGAAGGAAGAAGTCTTGGTTCCGCCTCGCATAACCATCGCTTTGCAGTCATTGCAAATCGCCAGTTTAATATCCGAAGGAGACACTTGGAAATAATTCCAAACCGCAGACATGGTCAGGCACAGAGCTAGCAAGCTTCACGACGCGGTTTGAACAGTGGCGAGGGGCAGCGGGAGCGCTTGTTTTGGTCGCCGACACCGCCAGTGGCGGGCGAAGTTATTTCACTTCCGCATTGGCGGGGGCGCTTGTTTCCGCCCGCCATTCTTGGTCTATGCAGCAAAACAAACGCTCTCGCTGCCCCTCGCCACCGGCCACCACTGATGAGGCCATCATTTGCGCGCTGGTAAATGTCTCGGGAGCCCATAGACCTGTATTTATTCGGCAAAATCAACATGTTATTTTATCGGTTTTCATTATAGGCAAAAAAACCGATAACGAATATTCACAGATATTACATTTTTATGCCAATATCGGGCCAATAATATCGGTGGGCCGATATTATCGGACATCCCTAGAATTTAGCGATTTCGATTCCATTGTCGATACTGCTTAGCGATCCGATTCCTTATCAATTCTCTTATCGATTCTCATTGAGTGAGAATTGAAACAATACAAATGGGTTGTTTGCATTAACTCTTTAATATCCTCATCCTGAACAGAAGAAAAAAATATCCATGTCATGAAAACTTTGCAAGCTGCAAGTAGCCCCAGTTTCATCTTTTCGTGTGAAATCCAGCCAAACTGTGGAGCTTCTTCCTGACGCCAGGCTGGAAAGCTCAAAACTAAATTACACTGGATGCCTGTGCATGTCTGGTCCAGCTCCACAGCTCTGTCACTCACACAGTCTCGGTGTGTCTGCTGTCAGCTGACGGAGGTTGCCAGATCTGCCCCAAATATAATATTAAAACTGTCCAACAATAGAAAGCAATCCAAACCTCCATCTCTGTACAAAATGCATGTTAAAACGTAAAAAACGGATTTTCATTTATAAAAGCACGTCACAAACACATAACCATTTCATCAACCCACCTCGGGTTCAAAAGAAGCTTGATTGTGCAGAAACCTGCCCAATCTGGCAACACAGCCGCTCCGGTCATAGAGCTTTGTTTTGTGCAATTTTAAGTGTCGTTTGACTTTCCTACAGTGAGTAAGTACGACATTGTTCATTCTTCTAATGCAGATAATGATTAGATTGCGTTGTTTGTTATATATTCTACCAGAAGAATTACATATGTTACTGCAAAAACGCGACACAGATTTTATTTTGAAATCACAGATTTTGGAACACGTAACTAGTTTACATCTGGCACCGACTTGTTTCTGTTTAGATTGAAGCAGCAGGGCTCCGGAGTGAGGAAAAATAAGATTCTTGCTGAGAGGTTCTGGTCCGTGGCTCTGTAGCGGCAGCAGAGCAGACCTCAGCTGTGCTGTGTGAGTGCATGCGCGCCGTGCATGATGGAATCATTAAGGAGACAGCCAAACGATTCCTTGGAATCGAGACATGAGGAACCGGTTCTACAAAAGAATCGGTTCTCGATTCCCATCCCTACGTTGGACTACACCATCTCCAACTTTGTGGACAACTTGTGTGGATACCCTGAAGGTGAGGAGGGGAGGGGGCATAGCGAGACAGCTGTCAGTCTTCTCAGGTCCATCGTCCTCCATCATCTGGTCTCTGACTTTTCTACTCAGATTAACTCAGATTTTCAGTTCATTAGGAGAAAAATTGAGTAACTGTTAGTGTAAGTAGATGTTTCAGGTGTCTATACTTTTTTTTTTTTTTTAAGTTCCATATCAAATTTGTGGTGTAAATAAAATCCAGCCCTGTTATTACCTGTTTTTTGTTTTGTTTTTTCTCTGGACACTTTCATTTCAGCAAGCAATCGAACCTTTTCCAGACAAACCTCAAAAACAGTAAATGTTTGACAATATTAAAGTAGAAAAGTGTTGTTTCGTTAAATCTGTGTGTGGAAATGCAAATCTCTAAAACATTACATGAGAGAAGACAGAGAGGATATAAAATGTGAAGTGCATCAACCAAGACGAGCATACTGAGGAGCTTGCCTATTGTGGAGATTATCTTGCACCGCGGTGGGTCTGTGCTGTGGCCTTTGAGGCTCTGTGGGCACTAATGCCGCCGCTCATCATCCCCCAGGCGGCCGGCTCCTAATCACAGAGCTGTTGTTCCTCCAGGATCAGCCTGCAACCCCCTCGCAGCGGGCTGCAGTCAAAATACAGACACGTTTGGAAAATTTTGCCATGCTTCCCCTCAAGTGCCTGTCACTCATTCCACTTTCTGAGAGGAGCATTACAATGGTGGCTTTTTGTGTCGCTCCATCTTCTCTCTCAAACAGTTTCAGCTTCATCTTGTTCACTACGATTGCATCTTACCTCCTGTTTTTGCTTATCTTGAACACTTCCATCTCTCAACATTTATTTAAACTTTACTCTCAGCTTTTCAGTTTTCTCCTTTGTCTCTTCTTCTTCCTTTTCCCTTTCCACCTCCAGGTAAAGACATCCTGAGGGAGACCATTAAGTTTCTGTACACAGACTGCACAGACAGAGACAATGGCGACATGCGAAGGAAGACTCTCTTAGCTCTGTTCACAGACCACCAGTGGGTGGCTCCAGCAGTGGCGACCGCCAAACTCCAATCTGAGTTTCAGTCGCCGGTTTATTTTTACACATTCTACCACCACTGCCAGACTGAGACGAGACCCGAATGGACCGACGGCGCCCATGGAGACGAGATCCCCTATGTGTTTGGAGTGCCCATGATCAGTGCCACAGACCTGTTCCCGTGCAACTTCTCCAAAAATGACGTGATGCTGGGCGCTGTAGTCATGACCTACTGGACCAACTCTGCCAAGACTGGGTAAGTCTGATCTTCAACATTCTCCATTCATTCATTCTGAGCTCAGCAATTGAAATTGCATGATGAGCACCTCCATCCATCCATCCATCCATCCAATTTCTACCACTTATCTGGGACCGCGTCGTGGGAGCAGCAGTCTCAGCAGGGATGCCCAGACTTCCCTGTCCCTAGACACTTCCTCCAGCTCCTCCAGGAGGATCCCAAGGCGTTCCCAGGCCAGCCGCGAGACATCGTCTCTCCAGCATGTCCTGGGTCTTCCCCGGGGTCTCCTCCTGGTGGGACATGCCCGGAACACCTCCCTAGGGAGGCGCCCAGGAGGCATCCTAACCAGATGCCCAATGCGGCGGAGTAGCGGCTCTACTCCGAGCTCCTCCCTGGTGACTGAGCTCCTCACCCAATCTCTAAGGGAGCGCCCAGCCACCCTACGAAGGAAACTTATTCCGGCCTCTTGTATCCGGGATCTTGTCCCTTTGGTCATGACCCAAAGCTCATGACCATAGATGAGGGTGGGAACGTAGTTTGACCAGTAAATCGAGAGCTTCGCCTTTCGGCTCAGCTCCTTCTTCACCTCAACGGACCAATACAACGACCACATTACTGCAGCCGCTGCGCCGATCCACCTGTCAGTCTCACACTACATCTATCCCCCACTCGTGAACAAGACCCCGAGATACTTAAACTCCTCCCCATGAGCCAGAGTCTCTCCACCGACCTGGAGGGGGCAAGCCACCTTCCTCCGGTCGAGGACCATGGTCTCGGATTTGGAGGTGCTGATCCTCATCCCTGTCGCTTCACACTCGGCTGCGAACCGCCCCAGTGCATGCTGTAGGTCCGGGTTCGATGAAGCCAACAGGACAACATCATCTGCAAAAAGCAGAGATGAAATCCTGTGGTCCCCATACCGGACCCCCTCCGGCCCCTGGCTGCACCTAGAAATTCTGTCCATAAAGATTATGAACAGAACCGGTGACAAAGGGCAGCCCTGCTGGATTAGCACCTGCTTTCGCAATTCCATTTGTAAATCGATCTACCATAACATTAAGACCACCTAAATGGCATTATGGAGGAAGTGGAAATGCTGTCCCGATGGCTGTTCTGTTGAGAACCAAAATACATTTGAATTTCAGGTGTCAATTTAATATATGGCTGTTAAAAGGTTTATTGCTGGTATGATTAATGCAAATTTATATCCTGTAGTCATTGTTTTGATGAAGTGAAACCTGTTACTGAGATGTTCCCTCTTTGCTCCACCAGGGACCCCAACCTGCCAGTCCCTCAAGACACCAAGTTCATCCACACAAAGCCCAACCGCTTTGAAGAGGTCATTTGGACCAAGTTCAACTCCAAGGACAAGCAATACCTTCACATCGGCTTAAAACCTCGTGTCAGAGACAATTACAGGGCCAACAAGGTGGCCTTCTGGCTGGAATTAGTCCCTCATCTCCGTAGTCTAAATGAGGAGTTGTTCCCGACGACCACGCGTACACCAACAGGCACGGGCACCATCAAACCCTGGACCAGAAACCCGGGTGCTCGCACCACCCGTCAACCCTACCCCACCTTCCCCTCTGATCCGGAACCGGAGGGTTCAGAGCGCCCACACCAGGACCTCTTTCCTGGAGACACCCGTGACTACTCCACTGAGTTGAGCGTGACAGTTGCGGTTGGGGCGTCGCTCCTCTTCCTCAACATCCTTGCTTTTGCCGCCCTTTGCCTACAAGCGTGACAAACGCCACGAGATGCGGCGGCACCGGCTGTCCCCCCAGCAGGGCGGCCCGGCCAACGACCTGGCCCACAGCCAGGAGGAGGAGATCATGTCCCTGCAGATGAAACACTCGGAGCACGACGCTCACCACGACATGGAGCCCCTCCGGCCTCACGACATCCTGCGGCCCGCCTGTCTGCCCGACTACACGCTTGCACTGCGCCGCGCCCCCGACGACGTGCCGCTGATGACGCCGAACACCATCACCATGATCCCCAGCACTATCACCAGCATGCAGCCTCTTCATGCCTTCAACACGTTCCCCTCGACTGGCCACAACAACACCCTGCCCCACCCCCACTCCACCACCAGGGTATAGTAGGGACTGCCCCAACGCGGCGCCACCTCAGGACCAGAAATACTGGCTCTCCCCCTGATCGAGAAGAGAGACCTCTGGATCTGAGCCTCTGCTCTGCTCTCTTACTTATTTCTCAAAACAAAAGAAGTACTGGTCTGTCATGTGCCGTAAAACTTTGCAGCTCCCTCTACTGGTGGCGTACGGAGGTACAACTGAACTGCACAGCAGCAGAGGATCAGTTCTGGGGGTCACTCAGATCTTTCAAAGATACTGGCTTCAAACTGTCTGTTTTGCAGACTGAAAGCCCCCAACAAGTGTAAGAGGAACGAAACATTTTGCCCCTCGCTGTTTTCTCTCTCTCTCTCGCTGTTCTTTTTTATTTTTTTATTTTTTTTCTTTGGTGTTAACTCTTTCTCCTGCCTCTGGTGTGTTAGTGCACATACTGTATTTTTCTCTTTTCTACATCTGTGTCTTATTACTGCTTTGGTCCCCCATGTTCGATATGTGATTTTCTCCCTTGTTCAAATAGCTCCTCCCCTCAAAGCAGCCCCACTCTCCTGAGCTGCTGGAGGGGCCATCGAGTGCATACAGTTAACATTTAGTGACGAAAACACTATCTATCTGACAATTTCATCCTACCAGCATTCTTGTTGCCAAGTATGTATTACTGTGTTTGCTTTCTCACCGAGGGAGGAAAGAAAACAAAAGGAAATTCCAGAGCAATCCTACATACTGTCAACTAACAGAGGCTGTGCATACTCATGACAAAGTGCCAAACTGGCCGTCGATTGTGGTTTTTTTTTTCTTTTCTTTCATCACATTTCTTTATGTCGCACATTTGTTTGATTGCTGTTTATTTGTCGAAAGAATTTTTGCTGAAAATATAGATATAGAGAAATGATATTATATAGTTATATATAAATGTGTGCAAAGAAGAAAGTATATAAATGGGTTTTCTCAGTGGGGATCTATGCATGAATTATTTTTAAAGAAGCGAGCAGGGCTGGGGGGAGGACACTGTATCTGCCAATGCACGTTTCCCAAATCTAATCTAATCATATCGGTCCATTTGTTTTGTATCTTGGGACTTTCAAAAGTCAATTGACAAATCATCCACACCTCAAAATACTGACCGGTTAAAGTCATCACACATGTCTGAGGAAGTTAAAAGTTCATTATAGTTCATTCACTTCACTCTCCCCCTCATGGCGTCATTTACAGGTAATTTTTCCAACCAGGTGACAAAGAAAAGACAACCAAGAGCAGCTTTTTCTTTTATGTCCACATAGAGAAGAAAGAACATAAAATCAGTTGTTTAGTTTCCTTGCATTGAACTTTTTTTGTGATTCACCAAAATAGGTTACTTTTTTTTCTATGTTTGCCCCTGTATTTCCAGAACAGGAACATTTTATTAACAGTGAGAATACAACATCACTGCTTCACGAGGGCCTGGATTGGATAATGAACAGGCAGAGAGGCAGACACGCAGAATAACTCAAATGGTAAAAGACTTGAACACAAGCTTTTTACCTCCCGGTCTTCATATCATCACTCCCTCACTTCTTGATTCACACACCTCTTCGACATTCCAGACTGACCCCCACATTGTGGTAATCATGAGCAACAACCGAAGCTGGAATCACATTAAAAAAACAAAACAAACCCAAACCTCACTGTCTCAGCACCGCTCCACATGATTTCTGACCGACCTCGATTCACCTCCACTCGTATCCTCACACTCACAGGTCAGTTCACTGAGCCAGTGACACACTTCGTGAGCTCGTCAGTTGTAAATTAAACTCTAAGCACACTGAGGACAACCGGTGGGCCTTCACAGCCTGCGACACAGAGCCGGACAGAGTCAGAGATGAACAAAACATGTGGTGGAGGATGGGTTTCAGTCACCTCAACAGGGTAAAAGCAGCTCAGCAGATCTATCTGCTCCATCGTATATGGGCTCTTTTCTGATGGACCGGCAGCCCAGCTCTGCCCCCCGACACTGATTTTCCAATAAAGATGTCAAATACGGTTCATGGGCGATGCTCTGGTGTGTAAACTGAACTGAAGCGCTGCTGTTTGAGCCCACAGGAACACATGGTAGCTTACATGGGGAGAGAAGTTAGTCACCGGTGCTGTCTTTGCTTGTGCTCTGGCTTCAGCCTGTTTGTTTCTTTTCTATTTTATTACTGCCTACACAAAAGGACTGGAGGAGTACATACATACACACACACACACACACACACACACACACACACACACACACATATATATATATATATATATATATATATATATATATATATATATATATATATATATATATATATATACATACATACATACATACATACTAGGGCTGTCACGATATCAGATTTTCTCTTCACGATAATCATGACCAAAAAATATCACGATAACGATATTATCACGATATCAGCAAAAAATTAACTAATAATGGTACATTCAGATTCATCTTTAATTTGCTTGTTTTCTCTGTTTTCCCAGATGAATTACATTCAGAATACCTGTCAAATAAGGTGTTGAAACAATATGAGAACAGTAACTGTACAACTGCATACAAAAAGTGTAGTTACACTCAACTAATTAAAATCTGATAAACTGATTAACAGAGGATCCACACGCAGAGGCTTAATTTACGTAGGGCTGGTGGGTTATGAAAACCCACGCGGACCCTCTTGGGTTGAAATCCTGTCCCACCACCACACCGCCGAGAATTTTTGTTTGTTTGTTTGTTTGTTTAAATCCGAGGCGGAATGAGCGCAGCAGCTGCTTCTCTCCAGTCAGAGGCGCCTCTACTGGCTCGGGCCCCGAGCTGAAGGGGGCCCCGACAAACGGCGGATATCAGCGACACAACTTGAAACCCGCCGCTTACATTACAATGACACGTCTGGAACCTACCTAATGGGGCCCCACTGCTACCCGGATGGGTGCAAAATCTGCTTATAATTACAAGATTAACAAAATCATTGGCGGATAGCAGAGACAAAGCATTTGTATGTAACTGAAGAATGACAAGTCATATGTCTGTAACTGAAGAATGACAAGTCATATGTCTACTGAACAATCACGGGGATATTTTTCTTTTTCTGTTTCCATTCTCTGCTTATGGCAGATTTTTTATGAAGCTCGGCATTTCTTGCAAATTGGCGTGTCGTCAAACTTGTCCGCTTCCACTTTTAGGAACCCAAAAAACTCCCACACCACCGACTTCACTTTTTTCGGGTGAGGATAGAGCGTCCCGCTGTCGTTGTCGGCCACCGCCGACGTGTTTAGTTCACTCGTGACGCTCGTTAACTGGGAGCCGCGCAAGCTAGCAGCCGTGCGGCTACCGCTGCTCTGCTGTGTTTATATGAGAGGGGAGGGGGACAGGCTGGAGTGCTGCAGGAGGGAGAGAAGCAGGGCGGAAGAACAGGAGCGGATTTTGAAAATACACTTCAACACGTTTCAAGTGGCACTACATTCTCTATGCGATATTATCATGTGCGCATTTTGAACACGATATTGAAATTTCATTTTTTAATATCACGATTATCGTCAATACCGGTTTACCGCGACAGCCCTAATACATATATATATATATATATATATATATATATATATATATATATATATATATATATATATATATATATATATAATGTTTGATGGGGGAGCATATATATATATATATATATATATATATATATATATATATATATATGCTCCCCCATCAAACATTTTATAAGCCCACTGAAAAGGAAATGTGCACAATGTAAATCAACAGATGTGGAGGATTGCTGCTGTGAGACACATGATGGACGAGAAAAGACACCCGCTGTGGAAAACTGGAGACCATAAGGGACTCACAGCCTTAAATGTAGAAACAGGAAGCTGAAAGATCAGGATAAAACTGATCCGAGTCCTCCTGAAGGACATTCAAAGGCTATTCAGAGATTCTGCCCACATTGTGTGAAAGTGTGTGTTTGCTGGGAGGATACCTTCCGAATCTGTCTGCATAGGAGGGAACTGATCCGTCCATATGGAGCCTTTTGTACTCACTCCTGTGGATGAGGAGGCAGTGACAGCAATCACGGGAGGCGAGAACAGGAACAAGGTGTTTGGCCCGGCCTGGCTCTTTCTCCTTGTCTATTTTATAAGCTAACACTGGAGGGAGCCATTGTGACAGATTGAGCACAGTCAGCCCACCATGAGGACTCTGGACATGAGAAGAAGAACATGAACCAAACCAGGAGGCAGAGATGAAGACAAACACAACATCTGGATGAGGAGCAAAACTGTACATTTTTAAGTGTAAGAATCAAACAGACAAAATATTTGTAAATATTAAGTTTCCTGTTAGTTTTTTCTTTGTTTCTTTTGGGTTTTCTTTTGAGTGAATGAATGATATGCTGATTTTGTGATGGGGAAAAAGACAACAGGTGCAGTTTGCAACAAGAAAAAAAAATACCTTCACCAGCTTGAGGTGTCAAAGTAATTACCCTTTTGCCATGATTAGGTGTCATCTGAGGTTGTTTTCATGTTTGTCACGATGGCGTGGGCATCCTGTAGCATCTTGATATTGTAGCAGAAGTCCTCTCCACTCACACCATCACCCAGCAAAGGGCCAGAGATTCTGGAGTTTTATTGATCTTTCTCAGATATATTTGGATTAGTTGCAGTTTGATTTCACTGATCTGCATCATTTCTTCCATTTTCATGCTCTAAATAGCTTTGACAGTGATCAGACCAAATATTGACGTTTCTCCAATGAACTCCCTTTAAAATCTGCATGAAATGATTGAAGATAAACCACTAAAATGTAACTGCATTAAAATGACAGGAAGACTTTTGCCGTCTGATTCAAGTTGTTTTAACAAAGGTATTCAAAGTTTAACTTCCCAACCAAATCTGTCACTGACCCTCCTACAAACACTTCAGAGGCTGAGAGCTCTGATATCAGCCACAGTTTGCCTTCCACTGATTCCTGCTAAACCAACACAAAACACAAGTGCGGCTGACGAAATGTGAGCTCTGTGAACATGTAGCAGTTGTTTACATGTAGCCTCCTGATTTAGCAGTGGGACAGACATGAGGGCTTTGATACCAGAAGATGCCTCTTATCCTCAGAGAGTGGCGCCATCACACAGGTGCTGGGACTTTGTCCTTCGTCCGTGGCGCTGTGTGGCAGTGTGCTGGTGTGTTTCTGGCTGTGACGTCATGTAGCAGAAGGCTCTTTCAGTCTGTCACACTCTGAGCGTGTGTGTTCACCTGTGGATCAGACTGGACCGACACACACTTGGCCTCTGCTGCGTTACAAAGTGACTCACTGCAGCCTGGAGGGTCAAACAGCTTCATCTCACTTCATTCTGGTCTCAACTCAGTCAAACAGGAGCAGAACTCAGAAAGCTCATCATCACACGACTCGTCAACCTTCAGCTCGGTTTCCTCTGCAAATTTGCACCTGTTGTCTGGTTTTTACACTCTGTTGAATTCACAAAGCTGAAACTTGACATGAAGAAATATGTTAATAAATGATGGAATTTTAAAAAAAGATGATTATTAAAAAAGTCAAGTGAAACTATATAAATAAATGAGGTGATGATATTTCTGTTTACTTTAGAAGTTATTATACGCTGTATGCTGTGATTCTGATCTGGGAAACATTAAAGACATTCATAGCCAGTCTGCTCGTCTTGTCTCTTTATTCATTCTGACAGTTTAACATGATCCTGTACATCCTTGAAAAATGTCACCATGTAGAATTAAGATTTAAACATTTAAAAGTCAATACAAACCTTCATCAGTCAAAACATTTTCAACAAACATGCAACATGATTTCATCGACTCCCTTTGTTGCGGACGCAAGTTTCAACATTTTTTGTTTTGAGCCTTGAATATATGTTTTTAAATTATGTCGTATCAGACTGAACTCAAATATTCAGCTTTAAAATTGTCAGCATGAAAACTTACAATTACTTCACACATGCATGATGATGCCACAACTGAACTGAAGGAAATTTATCATCATCAAGAAAACAAGAACAAAAACACAATATTCATCACAGCTCTCATGTCACGAACTTAATCTGGTTAAAACTGACTTTTTCCACTATCATGTTTACATCTCACTAAAATCATAAATGCAACAAAAGATTATTCACACAAACGTTTCACATATTCTCAAAATGCGTACAAGAACATTTTAATGTTTTCTCATCAAAATAATCACTTAACAGTCATGAAACAAATCTGAAATGATCATAATAACAGTATTTACAGTGATCAGATCAGGGCAAACTGATAAAACAAAATACCTCTGTGCTCTGATGGTTTCTCCTCTTTTACCTTACAGTGTCACGATGTTTGGAAAGTTCTTTGAGATAAATGTTCACGAGGCAATGATACATGAATCAATGTACTTTTGATATTTTATACTGAATGCTAAAAGTTCTCCACACTACACCTCATTTTCAGAACACTGTCATGATTACTTCAACTGGTGGAGTGCATCAGAGTTCCACCTGTTCACATTTTGGATTTTCACAATGTGCTCAACAGAAACACGACTAGTTTAGTGTGAAGTCAAGAAAAGTGTTGTTTAATGTGGTGTTAATATCTATGTCATAACAATATGATTCACTTCATGACATGTGAGTCTCAACAGGTAGATTATAAAATATGAAACTCACTCTACACTCAGAGTAAGTGATGTAAATGAAAAGTCTCACTTCATGTAAAAAGACTTTTTCAGGCTTTCTTCTGCCTGCTGATGTGTGATCTTTCTCCAAGGTGAAGGAATGTCAGCAGGCTCTGCATTATACTGTTTGGCAAAGTCATCATTGTACTTGGTCATGATGTATTTCCAGTAGTCTGAAGCCTCAAGACTTCCATCTGGAAAAATATCCCAGTCAGGGAATATTTCTCTGTACCTCTTATAAGGATGACTTTCAATGTTTGTTTGAGGACAACGAAAGCAACCATCATTTTCAACAAGAGATGAACAGATGTCAGTGGAAAGTTTCATATTACACCTGTAGTTATTCAGACCCAGTGGTCGGTGTAATGAGGCCCAGTGTTGTGCATGAGCTTCTCCTCCAGCCTCACAGGGAACAGCACAGAACGGACACTTTTTGCCACATCCGATCACTCTCTGGAAAAGCTCATCCTGAGGCTGCATGTGGAGACATTTTCGTTTGTCTTTGAACGTTGATGTTTTGAACTTCTCTCTCAAAGAAATTTTCATGGCAATCACAGAAATTGTGAGGTAGTCAGCAAACTTGTTCTGATCAGCATTGTTCAGGATCATAAATGCTCCAAGTGCATCCTGGGAAATGACCAGTTTATCACCAAGCTCTTTACAGATGTCCTCCACTAAAGTTTTCACATTCTCTCTGTTTAGTGTTTTGGCCTTTTTAATTCCTTCATTTATGTAGCTGACACTTGTCTCAAGATGTTGATTCTCAAACTCAGATGTTTTGGAGGAACTTGAAAAATGTTCCTGTATTTTTTGAAGGATCCACTTCTTCACAAAGCTCTCATAGGAGGAAGTGAAACTCAGGTAGTCATCAAAGCTTTCCTTTGAAAGCAAATCCAGTAAAATGTAGTACTGGAAAGCGACTCGTGTGCTGAATTCCTTCTTCTTCAGCATTTCATCCACAATAGAAAGACCCAGGTAACGATTGATGAAGTCTTCAACAGCAGGTTTCAAGCATTTCGCGACAAACTCTTCAGCTTTCTTCTGGCACTGATCTCGTTCCTGAAACACATCTTTGAAATCAGCAGTTACTGAGTGATAGTTTCTGTGTGTACAACTGTGTGATGGAAAGTTCTAATGAGTGCATGCTTAATTGTTTTGCAGTGCTTAGATTTATTTGTTATAACTAACCGTAGCTCTCACACACTCAGATGTGTGAGGAACCGCGAATGTTTTGTCTAGAATTGACTTTTCCTGATAATCTTAGCTTCAGAGCTGTGGGCACTCATGGGAGTCTTCCTGTGTCCAGCCTATGGCTGGGTGCAGTCAAGGCCTCTGGGAGTGTACATGGCAGATAGTTATTAGAGACTTGCACGCCCCTGCGAGGGCAGAACTCACCCTGTTACTCTAGTGACTGTGTGATTTCTCAGTTGCGCAGCTTAATAAATTGAGACCACCAAGAACTCACCGTTTGATGCCCTTTGTTAAAATTGCAATTACAACAACTCCAATCCCACATCCCTCAAAAAGCTCTCCCGGTGGGTCTCTGTGGTCAACATTTATCAGGTCAAAATTCATGCAAATGTGAAAGTAGTTTTCCAGTTGAAGACTGATGTCTCTACCAGCGAGGATATTGAAGCAGAGGACTGCAAGGCATGAATGAATTTAACAAAGTAAATAGCTTCACCAATATGTTCTATTAACCTTGTGTCGACCTTATCTTATTTACAACCTGACTATTTTAAAATAAGACTGTTGCCAAAAATAACAAGGAAATGGCAAAGAAATGTGATCCAAAGACAACATGTTGAGTGTGGGAACAGTGAAATTGAAGGGATTTTAAAATCAAAAACCCTGTTTGACACATCGATCCATCACTTTTTATAAATGCTGCATAATTGATCTTTCAGCTCGGTGTTTTAGACGTTGCAACTGTGTTCACACTTTGAAATGTTTTGAGGTTAATGTTTTCATTTCTACCAACCTGTTTTTAAAGCATTGCTGTCTGTTATTCTACATGGTTTCACAATGGCATCGAGATGGGAGTGAAGATAACTGTCATTTTTAACTTTTTCTAAAAGTCAAACCTTGTTCATTTTAGCTGAACAGATTTGATGTTTACATGTTATTTCAGTCAATGATACTTTAGTTTGAGAGAAAAGGTAATTCAGGAATTTCATGGACAACTATATTGTGGCACTTTTCCACTGGTCCCCGCTTATAGCCTTCTGCCTTGGTTCCTGCACGTTTCCATTATCAGATACTTTCATGGTCCCCGCTGGTCCCTGCCCCGCTGAGGTTCCAAGCGGGCCAAGGGGGGCCGAGAACGTGACGTTGGAAGATGGCCGGCCACTGATTGGCCACTGTCTGACTGCAGTGCAGTCAGTGTGCCGTTAGTTACAGAACCGTGACAGCGACTGCCATTTTTTTCCAATGAGGAACAATCTTCATGACATACATTAAATGCCAGTATACAAAACCCAATGTCAGAATACCAAATAAATTCTGAAACCAAAATACCACCAACACAGAGAGAGTGTGCTCTCTGACTGTTTCTTTTTGAAGGGGCTGACCGAGAAGGGGCTGTCTGAGAGCTTCAAGGTTTGTGGATATATTTACTGCAACTACATCACCAGACTTACTACTATTAGGAATTACATTGCAGACACAAGTAACCAACCCCCAAATAAGTGAATAGCAAACTAACTGTCTGTTGACGTGTGTGTGTGATGTGCCCCATAGTGTACACCACACACTGTAAGATTAGAATAGAGAACTCATCAGGTGTGAGGTCTCTAAAATCAGGGAAAGTTCAAAGAATCCTGTAGTGTGTACCAGCCTTAGAAGTAAGTGGAGGTAGAAAGCTACTTACAGTTCTCTGTGAAAAAAAGTTTGGACGCCCTGACTGTCAACCAAAGGAAATGCTTTGTTTCAATCCAAATATGTTTTCCATTATAATCATTATTTAACTTACTTGTTTTAGCTGTTGTCGTGGCTCTACACTCAGAGTAAAAAAGAAATGTTTCATTAAGCAAATTAGAAAGTCTCATATTTTAACCTGTCTACATTGTAAAATAATGAAACTGGAATGTTGGTTATTGTAGTTGTTACTTGAGCTGTAACTTACTGTCATGTTGAGGAGAGTCTTCTCTTCTCTTGGGGCCAAATGAAGCACCCAGTCCGTCATAGAATTCCTTGTTAAAGACAAAGAAACGAATAAAAAAACAATAATTGCTTGAACTATTATTTACCACAGCATTTAAGATTTTCTGCTACGATTCTGTTTTGTTCTGTCCCAGGAGTTTGTTTACCTCATCCTCTGAACTTTCCATCCTATCTTCACTCTCGGTCCTCTCAGTCAGTCTGGATCAAACTACCGCTGACTGAAAGTAACAGGACAATAAAAGACATTCAGTGTGACAATGTGCACATCCACATGGCAACTGAAGTCAAGTTTGAATAAGCAGAATGTCAAAAGTGGAAGAAAATCTGTCCATTAATGTTTATTTTAAAAGTAATAAAACTGTAACCTACGAGCTTGAATTGTCCATGGTAAAGTAGCTCCTTCTTGTCTGCCAGGAGTTGATGTGAATGAGGATTGCAGTCGATGGTGAAACTTTGAAATCATGTGCCACACCCATCCTGTCAGTTGTTTTTCCTCTGCTTGCTAAATACTTTCACTTTCCTGTTTGGAGCAGCAAAAAATGACTTGAGCCAAGACAACAGTACTTACAATAACAGGAAAAATGGTTTCTTTCTTGGCACTGATCAGACAAATGTCCTTTGTAACAACAAACCAGCACTCTGTGTCATTTACTTTTGAGGCTTTAAGAGTCAAAGTGACCTTGTCTACTGTGTCGCACTTTCCATATATAGACTTACATGTGAAAGAAGATTATCCAAATTTAAAGAAAAAAGTATTAAACTGTAATTCATATTCAGATTTGTATATTTCTTCTCTGATAATGAGCATTGATAAGCACTTTCAACTTACAGGAAGTATTCCCAGAGCCTGCCTTTGTGGAATTTAAATATTTTCCATGTGCCAGTGTGGGTTTTACACAAGTAGTGAGGTCAAAAAATGATGTGCTGGAGCAATAAATGTTAATATCATCGCATGTGCTTCTCTCCTGACATCTGCTCTCAGGAGTTCATTGAAAATATATTTTTCTCTGTGGACGTGTGAGACCAAAATCTGATTTGGAAATGCAAGATAAAACCGTTTAGCCAAGTTACCATTTCTGCTGACTGTGACTGATGAGAAAGTGGAGACTTTTTCTGTCATAATGGCAACAAGTTATATTCAGTTGTGGCTGTGTACCCACCCCAGTCAACCTTCCTTTTTTTTTTTTTTTAACATTTTCTATCAGCTTGTTTTACTTTATCAAAAATATTAAGATGAATCTTTTAAACGTGTCTGTACATTCAGTTTGCTGTCTTATTTCCTGCCTTAAAAATGATCCTTCCTTAGAAAATGGTATTTGATTCAGTTTAAAAACAAAAAGAAAGTTGTTGCAGAATCACATTAACTCCTACATAGTGGGTCAGACTTGGGCTTTAAAGTCCCACTCCAATACTCCATTGTAGTGATTTTAAAGTGGTTTCAGAAGTATTTAAATTGTGATTACGAAGGTTTTAGCTGAAATCACAAAAGCGGAGCAGGGGTCCCAGTCCGGTGGGGGGGGGGGGGGGGGGGGCAAGCAATTTTCCATGGGCTCTTGTGGCCTAAACATCCCCATTAAAACATAATTGCTTAAAAAAATGCTGCAGATAATGTAATGTACAATGTACGTAATGTACTACACTGTCTGGTTCAGACACACCTCTTTCTTTTAGCTTTTAACATTTTCAATAATTTGTATTAATATTTTTATAAAAAATAGATTTTTTTTCTCAATAGCTCCCAGGTTATTTGACCTATTGACTCCAAATCACATGTGAATCACATTACTACACTGTCTGGTTCCGACACACATCTTTGTTTCCTCTGTTAATGTGCCTAATAATTTGTATTATTATTTAATTGAAAAATACAATATTGTAGCTCAATAGCTCCCAGGTTATTTGACCTATTGATTCCAAATCACTTGTGAATCACATTACTGTAGTGTCTCTTTCAGACACACCTCTGTTTTTGCTTTAAATATTGCAAAAAAATTATATTAATATTTGTAAGGCCAATGCAGTATTTGAGCTCTTTATCTGTTTATTTGATCTATTGACTGAAAAGCATAATTAGGACAAGGTTTCCTTAATTTAATTTGTTCAGTTTAGTTTTTTGTCAACATTATTCACGTGTCTTCTATTAATTATGAATAAGGTTGTGATCAACGTTTGTTTTGCAATCCTCTCGGTTTCGCTTTTACCGTAATGCGTAGAATATGTGCGCACCACTAAATAACGTGTCGGCTCACTTCACTGTGTTTGTCAGAGCGCCGGCTGGCTTGACCGCAGTAAACTCGGTAGGCGACATGCTTTTTAGCGGTGCGCACGTATTCTTCGCATTACGGTAAAAGCGAAACGACAGGATTACAGGCTGCACCTCCGAGAAAACTAAACAGACAACATGAGCGAGAATTTTTTTGTTAATTTTTATTTTTTAAACAACTTTATCCTCATGAACGTGACTGTTATAGAGTCCAACTTTCCTTCCTTACATTTTCTTCAGCACACTTTTTTCCCCCTTCAGGATGGACCCCCGCGCAGCAGTGGGCCGGGGCAGCCGCCCCCTCCGCCCCACGCCTGCTCCGCTATTGGTTGTCAGTAGCAGTCTGAAGCGAAGACATTTTATTAATTCCAGGAGTTTACCATTATTTACTGAGTTATCTGCACCCCCCAGCTGCCCGCCCCACGCCCCCTCCTCCCTTTCTTCTTCACTCCATGACCGTTTCTGGACGTCCCTCATCAGTGGATGAACAGATGTCGAAACGACCAGAACTGTCCCGGTGCCCCGGGAAGAAAAAACAAGAAGAGGAGGAGAAACGAAAGGAAGACGGAGGTAATGTTGTATGAAATTATGTCTCTGTTGCAGAACGTGACATTAACCTGGATTAAGCGACATTGCCGCTAATCAATAAATAAACAGCATCAAAAGTGTGGAGGGGCTTGTTGTTGAAAATAATGTAGATCATGTAGATAACTACTGGTATTCTCAGCTTACATTCCTCAGGGAATTTTATACTAGATCATTTCTGACGCTGTTTACATTTTCTTTCATTCTTTTTTTAAAGGTTTTATTTGCCATCTGGGTAGCTAACGTTTGCCCTGCTGGTAATCGTCACTTTTCCACCCAGATCTTCTAGCTGTGGGCTCATCATTAATGTCAATTAAGAGTATCACAGGAGAGGGAACGCTGCTGTGAATATCAGCACTGCTGTAATTCAGTCAGATGTGTATTATAACGTCAGTACTGCAGTTTACTGCTGCTTTACATTGTGCTATTCAGCATTCCACTGTATTGACAATAAACTGAACATCTAATTTGCAAATCAGAAACCAGTGCATTGTATATTATACATGCACTCCATAGTGAACATCATACATGTATATGGGCTTTTTTATTATAACATGTCATTTTATTCTTGGAATCATGTGTTTTTATAATTAGATACTCAGTGGAGTCACGTACTCTTTTCAGATGTGCTGCTGAAGTTTCCAAATCCCCCCTGGACCATCTACCACATCTGCTGCTGCTGCCTCCACCTCAGCATCATAGTCTGCCTGGGATGCAGCAGAATCAAGGCTTCATTTGGTGCTTCCACCTCAGAATGTGCTCCTCCTGGTGCCTCCACCTCAGCTACACCTTCATGAGAAGAAGCTGGCAGAACTTTACCAACATGTGGGCTGCACTGAGAATCTCTGCCACTCCTCCTGTTCCAGTGGCTTCTGCTGAAAGAAGCTTGATGTTTGATTTTCTGTACCATTTATATTTCATGTTAGGTATTCATGTTGTATTTCATATATTCATTTAATTTTGCATATATTTATCGATAATTTATTATCTTGTTGACTATGCTGATTGGGAATTATCTTCCTTTAAATAAAACAATTGTCAAAGACAAATCTATCAAGTTTCTTGTTAGTTTAGTATATGCTGGCAATGCAAGGGGGCGCCACCTAAAATCTTGCCTAGGGCGCCGGATTGGTTAAGGGCGGGCCTGGGCTGAGAGCTCTGATATCAGCGACATTTTGCCTCCCAGTGATTCCTGCTAAACCAACACAAAACACAAGTGCGGCTGACAAAATGTGAGCTCTGTGAACATGTAGCAGTTGTTTACATGTAGCCTCCTGATTTAGCAGTGGGACAGACATGAGGGCTTTGACACCAGAAGATGCCTCTTATCCTCAGAGAGTGACGCCATCACACAGGTGCTGGGACTCTTTCCTTCATCCGTGGCGCTGTGTGGCAGTGTGCTGGTGTGTTTCTGGCTGTGACGTCATGTAGCAGAAGGCTCTTTCAGTCCGTCACACTCTGAGCGTGTTTTCACCTGTGGATCAGACTGGACCGACACACACTTGGCCTCTGCTGCGTTACAAAGTGACTCACTGCAGCCTGGAGGGTCAAACAGCTTCATCTCACTTCATTCTCAGTAGCTCAGTTGGTAGAGCAGGTCGTGTTATAACTGGAAGGTTGGTGGTTCGATCCCTGTTCCCGCAGGCGTGGAACTGTTGTGTCCTTGGGCAAGACACTTCACCCACGTTGCCTGGTATGAAAGTTGTGAGAGTGAATGGTTGGTGGTGGTTGGAGGGGCCGATGGCGCAGATTGGCAGCCTTGCTTCCGTCAGTCTACCCCAGGGCAGCTGTGGCTACAATAGTAGCTTACCACCACCCAGTATGGTGTGAATGAATAATGCAATGTAAAGTGTCTTTGAGTGTCCTGAAAAGCGCTATATAAAACCAGTGCGTTATTATTATTATTCTGATCTCAACTCAGTCAAACAGGAGCAGAACTCAGAAAGCTCATCATCACACGACTCGTCAACCTTCAGCTCGGTTTCCTCTGCAAATTTGCACCTGTTGTCTGGTTTTTACACTCTGTTGAATTCACAAAGCTAAAACTTGACATGAAGAAATATGTTAAATAATGGACTTTAAAAAAAGATGATTATTTAAAAAGTCAAGTGAAACTATATAAATAAATGAGGTGATGATATTTCTGTTTACTTTAGAAGTTATTATACGCTGTATGCTGTGATTCTGATCTGGGAAACATTAAAGACATTCATAGCCAGTCTGCTCGTCTCGTCTCTTTATTCATTCTGACAGTTTAACATGATCCTGTACATCCTTGAAAAATGTCATCATGTAGAGTTAAGATTTTAACATTTAAAATCAATAAAAACCTTCATCAATCAAAACATTTTCACCAAATGCATTACATGATTTCGTTGACTCAAAACCTTTGTTGCAGGCGCAAGTTTCAACATTTTTTGTTTTGAGCCTTGAATATATGTTTGCAAAGTATGTCATATCAGACTGAACTCAAAGAAATATTCAGCTTTAAAATTGTCAGCATTAAAAAGTCACAATCACTTCAAACATGATGCCAGAGGTCAACTGAATTAAATTTAACATTAAGAGAATAAAAACACAACAGTCATCACATGTTTTTTTCCACAACAGATCTCATGTCACAAACTTAATCTGGTTAAAACTGACTTTTTCCAGTGTCATGTTTACATCTCACTGAAATCCTAAATGCAACAAAATATTATTCACGCTAACATTTCACATGTTCTCAAAACGAACATAAGAGCATTTTAATGTTTTCTCGTCAAAATATTCACTTAACAGTAGGGCTGGGTACCGTTTAACGGGACCTCAGTGGTATCGACCGAAAAACTTCGGTATATACTGGTACCGAACAAGAGACGTGCGTACAGGTATCAGTTTCGGTTTTTAAAGTGGCTACGCGGTCAATAAACATGCGCCGAAATGATTGATTAGTTCTTCTCTTTCACTGAAAAAACACTGCATCGCATCATTGAACATATTACCACGTCTTGTCGGTGTCATGCCAAAAAGTGATTGCCGGCAAAAAACTGATTTCCGGTCTGCGGACAGCTGAAAAGCACAGCTTCTGTGGTTCTGCGGCAGTCTTCATCGGGCTCAAACAAGTTTGTTTATGATCATCGAATGATTTGTGTTTGCGTTTGATGTCCTTCTGTACATCCAGTTGCCTTACATCGCTGTTAAACAAGCTAGTTGGTGATTTTAATCTGGCTTGGAGTTATGCTAATAAAGATGTGTGTCGTCGAGGTGTTCTATGTGTTCTTTTTTTTTTTTTTTGCACCAAAATTACTAGATCGCTCAACAGAGTAATTTGATCCCGAGCAGTGCTTTGTACGGTTTGAAAATTGAGTAAAAGCACATGTCAAAATCAGCTTATTTTGCTTGCCAAAAACTGATTCATGCCTCTGGTACTATATATAAAGGGATATTTTGCCCCAAAATTATTTAATATAACACACCAAAGTCAGATTTATGATATTTGAACACAACCAATACTTTATACCACTTGAAAAATTAGTAAAGAGATTTTACAACGTCAAAATCAGCTTATTTTGCTTGCCAAAAACTGATTCTGCGGACCGGAAATCACTTTCTGTCAGAAATCAAGTTCTGGCACGACACCAACTCACACTCTTTTTCCAACAACATGCAGAGAGAGCCGGCAGTGCTTGCAGCACCCTTCATCCTCTGTGGTGTGAGTGTAAAGTAAGGTTGAACATGCAGGCAGCACACCTAGTGGCATAAGTGCAAATGCAGTCATGGCATTGTCTGTGCGCCGTGAATGCAGGTACCGAAAAAAGTACAGTTCAGGAACCGGTACCGTACGTGAGGTATTGAAAAAGTACTTGTACCCAAAAAATATCTAACGGTACCCAGCCCTACTTAACAGTCATGCAACAGATCGAAAGTGATCATAATAGCAGTTTGTACAGTGATCAGATCAGGACAAACTGATAAAGTATAATACGTCTGTGCTCTGATGGTTTCACCTCTTTTAACTTGCAGATATTGTCATGATGTTTGGAAAGTTCTTTGAGATAAATATTCATGGGTCAATGACACATGAATGAATGTACGTTTGATATTTTCACCTGAATGCTAAAAGTCCTCCACACTACACCTCATTTTCAGAACACAGTCTTGATTACTTCAGCTGGTAGAGTGTATTGGAGTTCCACCTGATCATATTTTGGATTTTGACAATGTGCTGGACAGAAACATGAAACCAGTTTGGTGTTAATTCTAGAAACATTATTTCAATCCAAGACACAGCAGAATTTTTTAGAATACATTTTTGAGTGTAAGTGATTGTGATTAAATATCTGTGTAGTAACAATATAATTAAATTAATTTCATGTGCATCTCAAGGAGATAATGTAAAAAAGATGAAACTGCCACTCTACACTCTCAGAATAAGTGACATAAATCAAAAGTCTCAATTCATGTAAAAGGACTTTTTCAGGCTTTCTTCTGCCTGTTGAGATGTGATCTTTCTCCAAGTTTCAGGAATGTCAGCAGGCTCTGCATTATATTCTTTAGCAAAGTCATCATTGTACTTGGTCATGATGTATTTCCAGTAGTCTGAAGACTCAAGACTTCCATCTGGAAAAATATCCCAGTCAGGAAAAATTTCTTTGTACCTCTTGTAAGGATGATACTCATCCTTTGTTTGACTGCATCGGAAAATATTTTCACTTTCAACAGAAGATGAGCAGATGTCAATTTCAAGTTTCTTCGTGTCACCCCACCTGCATCGACTCAGACCCTCTGGTCGGTGTAATGAGGCCCAGTGTTGTGTATGAACTTCTCCTCCAGCCTCACAGGGAACAGCACAGAATGGACACTGTTTGCCACATCCCATCACTCTCTGGAAAAGCTCATCCTGAGGCTGCATGTGGAGATGTTTCAGTTTTTCTTCAAAGGAAGTATTGTGGAACTTCTCTCTCAGAGTTTCTTTCATCTCCGTCACAGAATTCATGAGGTAGTGAGCAAACTTGTCCTGGTCAGCATTGTTCAGGATCATAAATGCTCCAATTGCATCCTGGGAAATGACCAGTTTATCACCAAGTCCTTTGCAGATATCATCCACTAAAGTTTTCACATTCTCTCTGTTTAGTGTTTTGGCCTTTTCAATGGCTTCAGTTATGTGGCTGACACTTATCTCAAGATGTTGCTCCTCAAACTCAGATGTGTTGGACAAACTTGAAAAATGTTCCTGTATTTCTTGAAGGATCCACTTCTTCACAAAGCTCTCATAGGAGGAAGTGAAGCTCAGATAGTCATTGAAGTTTTGCTTTGAAAGCAAATCCAGTAAAATGTAGTACTGGAAAGCGACTCGTGTGCTGAATTCCTCCCTCTTCAGCATTTCATCCACAATAGAAAGACCCAGGTAACGATTGATGAAGTCTTCAACAGCAGGTTTCAAGCATTTGCTGACAAACTCTTCAGCTTTCTTCTGACACTGATCTCGTTCTTGAAACACATCTTTGAAATCAGCAAAAAACTTTGACTTGTATTTATTTAGACACCTGTAAGGATCGTTTTCTTCTAGGAAATCTTCGTGCATTTTCTGAAACTTTCTGGCTGTGAATCCACAGATGTGCTGTTTCAGAGAAACTTCAAACTCTGTGTCCTTCTTTAGATCTTCATTCTTTTCCAGATGCTGGTCAATGATCTGGAGTATCTCTTCGATGTAAGTGTCATGATAATTGCTTTTTATAAATATTTTGTCATTTACAAATTGTGTGCAAGTGTTGATGATGATGTCAGCTTTTTCTTGTGCAACTTTGTCGTGATTTTCAATGTTGAACCAATCCCACATTTTGTCTTTCATTTTCTTGATGAATCCCTCTGCAGTATATTTAAAAGGCTCCTTCCCACAATCTTCCAGCCTTGTTTTGCTTAGTATTTCATCTGCATGATGTCCCCAGTATGCCAGATTTTCTTGCAACTGCCGATAAACATCTCCGCACACATCTGTAACATGTTGTTTTGGAGAAGTCAGTTTGCTCAGTGTTTCATTCCACATCTTGTTGAATTCCTCCTCCAGCTCTTCATCACTCATCTGAACCTTTCTCTTTCGACATTTCTCAATCAGGTCACACACTGCTTTTTCAATTTCTTTTGTGTGAGTTTCTTTAATTGTATCGGGCTCTGCCATTCCCTGTTTGATGTCCACTGCTGCTTGAAGCTGATCAAGTACAGACCTCTCAGTCTGGTTTCGAAGGCTTCTTGCACTGTTTGCAAAATCTTCTTTGTATCCAACAACCAGATTGACATGACCAGCTGTTTGCTTGAAGTATCGAGTTACTTTATCAACTAGTTTTGTCTCCCGGTCAGACATTACTCTGACAGCTTCAGTTTTTAACTGACTGTGAAATTGTTTCAAGTCAGACGTGTGTGATTGTGCAGCAATGGTACCAAAATTAGAAATTTTGGTTTCTGCACTTGTGACCCAGTCGTAAATTTCCTTTTGAATTCCCATTCCCATTTGTTGAATTCTGTGCAGAGCCTCATGTAGGCCTTGGCGACAAGGCTGTTTCTGAAGCTGAAGAGAAAGTTTTCATGCTTCACTGCATTCCACAGACTTGTCATCCACTCTTTAAACTCCAACACTTTGTTGACAGATGAATCTCTGTTTCTCAGGAGCTGGATGATGTTTTTCTTGAGCTCATAAACAGCCTCGCTGTAGCCTGTGTTGACTGGTGCCATTGGAGGGTTTCCAGTCCAGAGACCAGGAATGTAGCAGTTCCCAGTGTCAGGATCATACGCCATCACATCAGTGAAGCTCTTGTTCTGCTCTTTCTTTTCCACTCTGGCTGCTGCCTGGGTCATCTCATTCAACTGTTCAAAGAGCAGCTTCCGATCTCGTAAGTTCTTCTCGTGGGCTGAAACATCAGACACATTCTGGTGAACAAAGTAACATTGTGGCTTTTTGCCCACTTCCTTCATCCGGAGGAAAGCATGCACGACTATCTGGAGGATGTCCTTCATTTCTGTTGAATTCTCCATTGCAATATTGATAATGGTGATGTCGCTCAGCCCCACAACAAGTGTTGCTAGTTCATTGTCATGTTCATAGCTGTTGTCCAGCTGGGTGAGTTCTAGGGACTTCAAGCCTTCAGTGTCAATGATCATCATGAAGTCACAGTTGAGCTCTTTTTGGAGCTCTTCATCAATTCTGATGAGCAGCATGAAGGCACCGCGAGTGCATCGACCACTGCTGACTGCAAACTGCACTCCAAACATGGTGTTGAGGAGAGTGGACTTTCCTGTGCTCTGAACTCCCAGAACTGTAACAACCAGTATCCTGTTCTTAGAACCCACCAAGTCATTGAGCTGAGAGAGAACATCACTGACCCAGCTCAGAGGGATGTTGGAAGCTTCTCCATCTACAAGCTCCAGTGGAAATCCATCAAGTAGCAGCTGTGCACCAAGTTTGGGCAGATGATTTAACTGCTGACGTGATGGATGTGTTTCTATTAGAGCTCGTGAAGCTTCATAGATTTGACTCATCTCACGGAAGAAGTGTTCAGTGCCTAGTGAACTGTTAAAAAGCTGTTGATCAATTTCTTTGATCTCTGCATTGTTCTCAGAGTTCTTGCACTTTTCTTTGTACAGCTCCCTCAGTTCTGACAGTTTTACACGAGATATGTCATCAAGGTTAATTCGCATCCACTTAAGAAAAAAGCCTCTCTCTAAAGTGTTCCTTGATATTGCACTGATAAAGGATGTCATTGCTGTGGAAATGCCAGAAGATTTTTGTTTCTTTCGCAGTTCAGTTCTCTGCAGCTGAAGGTCACTTTTGTAGTCCTCAATGTTTTGAGATCCAACTTTTCGAAGTCGAACTTCTTCCTTCTCTAAGGCAGTAAAATCCTTCCATATTTGCCCTTGCATTGGCAGCTGATCTTCTTTGTACTTCAAGATGTCTTGAATTCCAGCAGTGATCATGTCTGCTTGTTGTTTTCCAGTCTGGCACTCTGGAGAGTCTTCATCCACCAATATTCCCAGTTCATGGGCAACCTCAGCCATCTGCTCAATTCTCATCTTCATCTCTGTTTTCTCAACTACATGACTAACTGCTTGCCTCAGACGTTTCACAAAGTCTGCTTCATTGATGGATTTCTTCTTCAAAATGATGTTTTTGTTTTTCAAGGACATGTGAGTTGCTACTTGTTTAAGAACACCTGGACTGAAGTTCCTGCTCTGGTGGTTTCCCACTAAGAATATCTCTGACTTGCTGTTCAGGTTGGTCAGTAGTTTCCACTCAGGGTTGAGATTATCAAAGAAAACAAAGACTGCTGCAGATGTTTGACACAAAAAGGAAAACTGTGTTTGGAAAGAGGCAATATCTCCTCTGAGGTTAGCTAAAGCCACTGGGTGGCTGAAAATATCAATGTTTTCATTGCCACAAGGAAGGTACCAAGTCATCTCAGTCAGTCCATTGGATATTCTTCGTGGTGTGTCTCCACAGTCCATGTTGTGGTGAACAAAGGTGTCATGGTACTGCTGAGAGCTGCTCAGGAGCTTGTTGAGGGTCTCTGACTTGGACAAAGAGCACTCACCCAGTCTCACAAAAGAGATCATTGGTAGTTCAGACTTAACCATTCTGTCTTCAGTGAAACCTTTGGAGAGTGATTTGGGTCTGTACTTTTTAACAATGTCTGTCAAAGCCCACACCATCAATGTGCTCTGATTTTTATCACAATCAGGAAGCAGCAGAGGCACAGAAAACTGACACATGGACATTTTGAGAGCTAATTCCTGCTGCACAAAACCATCAGAACACAGAAAAAGAGCAGTGATTATGTCGAGGGGATTCAACACATCAGCAGAGTTTGAACTGCTCAGGAGATCATCCAGATCAAACTCATCATTCTCTGACACATCACTTTCACATTCTGATCGATATGTCACATTTCTGGCTGTTGCATTCACCATCATCAATTTCTTCAAAAAATACCAAGGAAGGTCAGATTTACACTTGGCAGGTTGATTATCAGTGGTCTTCTTATCAATTTGAAGTATCTTACTGAGTGATAGTTTCTGTATGTAGAACTGCTCCAATCCCAGATCTTTCGAAAGGCTCTTCAGGTGGGTCTCTGTGGACAATAATTAAAAGGTCAGAATTAGGTATGTCCTGATACCACTTTTTTTGCTGACGAAGTACAAGGACGAGTAATTTGAGTCCTTGCTGATCCCAAGTAACAATACAAGCAATTAATAATATCATCATAATAAATTTAAATAATGATTTTTTTTTTCAGCACATGTTCCCTTAACAAACATGACACCACTGCCACAGATTTCAGTAAACATTTCAAGTTTAACCTGGGCAATCTTTGCATGTACTGATAATTTAAAACTAGAAATCGGCACTCAGAGAGCGCAGACCTCCGCCACAGCTCAAATCAGTCACCAACAACCATAAGAACACCATATATAATCACACAACATTGTGATTCGGGGGGGGTGATCGGAGCTGAGCGCTGCAGTGTGTGTGGGGCCTCTCTCTGTCGCCCTGTTGCCCTCTCTCCCTGTGTGTGTGTGTGTGTGTGTGTGTGTGTGTGCATGTGTGTGTTTATCTGAAAAGGAAAACCGAAAAGCAACATAATTTATGTTATTTTACTTCATTTGAATTTTTTTTTTCCCTTGTCCTGCTCAGCAGCTGGGTCGTGCTATATTGTATGATTGTAGCCTTTTACTATCTGAACAGATTTTAATGTTAGCAGCAGGACGAGACTGAATCTCCTCCTGCTGCTGCCTTTATTTAAAGCTGGCGTTCGGCATGGTTGCCGGACAGGACCGGGACGGAAACGGTCAAAGAGCGAGAGACAGAAAGAGAGAAAGATAAAGAGAGGGAGAACGGGGGGGGGGGCACAACCTATGTACAAATTCACAACAAATGTAAGACAGTGTTGTCAACGCACCACACGCGACCAAGAACAATCCCAAACCCCAATCTAGACAACACCAAAACAGAGCCGACAACCAACACAAAAACTGACAGAGTAGTGAACAGACTAGTAACTAGTAGTAAACTCAGAGCGTGCATCACGAGAGGGCTACTGCAGATCACCATTATTCTAACCACCACAAGAAGACAAGGTAACCGAGTATGTGAAGAGTGATTAAAGATCAGCGTGATCATGAAAATATGATGGTGATAGTGATGGTGATAGTGATCATGATCATGCATATATGACCTCTGACCCCTGAGAAGGCCATAAGCAGGCCAGAGAGGCCCTCAGAGCCCAGACAGTCGGCGGTCATCACAGAGCCCAGATCCAAGCCGTTCCCCCAGGCAGACGCCCACGCTCCGGTTCAGAAATGGGGCAGAGGAAAGCCCCGGCTGGGGACCCCGGTGGTCCTGGGTCCCGGGCCCCGACCGGGCCACGACCGGCAAGAGCCGGTCCACTCTGGGTGCCAGACGCCCGGGGCGGGCAGAGCCAAGAGCCCAAGGCCCAAGAGCCCAAGAGCCGACCCCCCACACAGGCGGAGGGCCATGACCCACCCGGGAGAACCGGCCCACACGGGCGGCTACCCACCCCCCAGCGCTCTGGCCACGCACCCCGAGATCCAGGGCATCACAGCCCCCCCCCCCCCCCCCCCCCCCCCCC